>NW_024726781.1:0-4110 GCF_018991925.1 Homarus americanus | reverse complement strand
CCAGTTGTTTGGCAAGCTGTCCTTAATCTCTGCAAGTTTTCCTCTCCCAAGAGAGATATATCTGCTCTTTCCCAACTGGCTAGCAGTCTCTCTCACTAATCTTCTGACTTGTTATGACTGGAGGCTTGAACTGAGCGTTAGCCGGAGTAAATGCCAAGACAGCTTTGGTCATATCAACACTGGCAATGTCTTTGTTTGTGTAAGTTCTTGGTTCTTTCACTGACGGTTTGGATTAAAAAACACCCCGTATCTCAAAGCATTCCCTGTAATGTGGTAAACTCTGACTTCTGTGAGCTCTCTCTCAGACCCAAGATAGGTGACTGAGATGGCTGGATTTTTGGTTCCTCGTCCTGACATACAGCTATCGCAAATATTATCAACTTATAAATGTGAATCTGAAACAGAAAGGTTGTTAGTTGGCTGTTAAAGAATGAAGTCAGAAAGCAATGTTCACTATTTAATTGTAATGTGCACTAATGCAGCTGCGTTAGATTTCGATATATTTTACGCCAAAAATCTATATCGAAGAAAAAGTTGCAAAATATTGAAACTGAAATTATTTTCTGTTTATATACACCAAAATCTACCAAAATCAGGTTAGCTTAGTAATGATGCAATTGACTTTTATTTGTATTTTGATAATTATCTATGATTCTATGTGATCGTCAGTATATAAATGTTGGTTAACGAAAAATATTAATGAAACTGTAACAGTTTCACAATTATCAATATTTAGCGTGAGAAACACACACACACAATATATATATATATATATATATATATATATATATATATATATATATATATATATATATATATATATATATATATATATATATATATATATATATATGCTGATAACCACAAGGAAAGAAAACACAGAAGTTCCCCAAGCGCTCGTGTAATTTCACATCTTCAGGGTGAGTACAGACAAGATGAATTACACAGCGCTAAATCACGCACCTACAGTGATTTACGCATATATATATATATATATATATATATATATATATATATATATATATATATATATATATATATATATATATATATATATATATATATTCAAATAGGATCAGGTCAAGCCAAGGAACAGTTGAACGTTGCCAGACAAACTTTACAACACTCAGGAGTAACATTAGATTGGTTGTATGTGACTGACAACAATAGTGGACGGTGACTATTGCCGGAGGTCCAGAAGATACATACTCCATCCAGCCATTACTGCCTTTTACCACTGATATCTCACACATCTCCCACAGCTTTATTATTAAAAGTGTGAGGTTTTTTTAATTTAAACAAATTAAGTGAAACAATGAATTTTACGCCTCAGTCAATTTCACGTTGGGTTTTGTTGTCACCAATGTGTTGTCTACTGTACTGTCTGGCTGTCACCGTTGTTAACCCTAACATTGCCAGCGACACTAGTCTTATAATTTTTGACAGATCAATTTGAACCTTTGTAGTTACTACCGTTATCCCGCAAGATGGACGTACGTTTTGTTTAAGGTAAATGATTGTTACTTAAAGATATAAATTTGACGAAGTGCTGGCAGCGGATTTAATATCACTTTCGGAAAAAAAAAATTGAGTACGTAATATTTACTACCTGGGGATATTATTGTGCGTTTTCAGGATCACTTTAAGATATTATTTTTGATACAAAGGTTTGTCTTACAAATTTTTGATGGGCAATTTGAAGCTGGATAATTATCAGCACTCCTTAAAGTGTTGCAGTTCCCATTCTGTTAACTAAGAAAAAAAAACAGGAATTTGTTTCACTTTTCCATGTTGGCATTATATTATGATACTGTACCTCCAAGAAGAGAGAACAAATACAGAAGTAAGCTGGGGTTTTATGATACACTATTCTGAACAATGTATTATAGTCGTTAAAAAAATATGAAAAAAACTCCAAGATTCACAAGAGCCCAAACGACAGGAACCAGGAGAGATGTGCGTGTTTTTCCAAGCCACAGAGTCAGAATTGGAAGTCTTGAAAAAGTATATAATTCTTAAAAAAAATTTAATTCAGCCAGTCATGTCGTTTAGGGTTGATTTAAACTTGATAGGCTTCTTCATTACCATTCAGAAATGGGCATATTACCAGAGTGACTGTTGCCGGCAATTAGCCGAGTACTGTGCAACTTTTTGCCTCACTGTTTATGACCCTTGAATCCCTGGCTTAGCTGGGTTTGGGTTAGCCATTTGTAGGCACATTTAGAGTTATATAAGTTGCAAGAACTTTCCCAGGTCTCATTCTCGGACTGGTCTTTGATTTTAGCCAAATTATACCAGAAGTAGGTTAAGTAAGATTACGTTTCGCTTTGTATGAAGAGATTAGTTTATATATCTAATTGTCTATGGCCAATTTTCAAGTTAAAAAGAATACATATAAGTTATACGCACTGGTATAATGTTTTTGCCAGACAGGGATAATGTTTAGTTCTTATTGTTCTTATTGCTCTAATGTAAAAATTAGCTTCTTTGTTCAAGACGTTATTTACTATCATAACATAACCTAAAAAAAACTAGATTGTGTTGGGTCAGTAATGATGTGCGCGTGCTCACACACACACACACAGAAGTTTTTTATCACTATGATGGTAAACCAAGTGGTCCTGAGCATTGGCGTGGTCCCATTGGAAAGCAGATCAAGGAGTCTTTGTCTGAGCTTCCAGTTGTCGCCTTCCAGCCAGTCAGTTTCCCTGATTTCCCTGTGTTTAATGATGAAGTGGAGAAAGATCTGTCCTGGGATCAGAAATACCTGTATAGGATTTGTAAAGGAGTTATCACAGGTGTTGTTGAAGATGACTTGGCTGCTATTGAGCCAGGTCCTCCCTGTGTGTCAAGGTGGAACACCTTATGGAGTAGAATCCTCAGGCTGTATGTAGCAGCATCAAGACCCAGCCATGAGTTGAAAAGAATTGTCATTACAATAATAAAGTTCAGTGCTCCAATGTGGTTTTACATCAAGATACACCCTTACGTAACACACGGCTCAAGGAACGTATTCCAGTCCCTGCTATATATGAAACACCTGAATAGTGAGGAGGAGACGATAGTGAAGAAGGCTGTCCAGAGAAATGCTTACTTCGCCCACACAGATCAACTTCTTCTTGGTATGTGTGCAGATGAGGACATGACTGTTAGAGAAAAAGCTGTCTCAATGATAAGAAAAATTAGAGAGGAGAATCAGCAAAAGGAAGAATGCACTGGCAGATGTGAAGAGGAGGAGGAAGATTCTGATGCTGCTGTTGACGAGAATTTGTTAAACTATACTGATGAGGAGGGTAAAGATGGAGATGGGAATGAGGATGTGCCTCCTGTAGTCAACATGAGAAAGGTGGTGACTCCGAAACTAAAGTGGCAAGCAAAAAACTATCATTCCATGATTAACTGGAGGAATGAACTCAAGACTGAGCCTCCTTACATTGCTTCTCTGTCAAATCTACAGGTTAATGACATTCTTGAGACACCATTAGTGGTGCTCAAGTGGCCAAACAGCACTCAGGCGGTCGAGAGAGGCATAAAAGTGATGACTGAAGCTTGCACTGAAGTGACGGGATACGAATCGAGAGATGGATATATTAGGCAAAGATTATTGTCTAGGAAAATGATGCCAAGGTTCCGCACAAAAACGAATTTCAATATGAACTTGTAATGATTTTCTATACGGTGTACCTGTAAAATAACATGTGAATTAAATCGATGTCACCCATGTAAAATTTATCATTATCCTGGAAAACATTAAATGACACCTAATTTTTGGTATACACTAAAAGTTGACAAAAAGTCGTTCGCGATGCGGCAGGGTAAGTATGCATGAAATGGCATGAAATTTTGCACAGGTGTTTGTTACAGCCATACAAACGATGCCTGAAAAGTGCAGCCTGCAACTCATATAAAAGTGTTTTTTCCCTGCCCCCTACTGTATATATATATATATATATATATATATATATATATATATATATATATATATATATATATATATATATATATATATATATATATATATATATATATATATATATATATATATATATATATATATATATATATATATATATATATATTTATATATATATATATATATATATATATATA
>NW_024726780.1:0-18099 GCF_018991925.1 Homarus americanus | reverse complement strand
TTCTTCAAGTGATACATTTACTGCCAGCCTGGATTGCTTTTGTTGCAACCAGGCTTCCGCACAAGGACTTCTTTCCACGGGTCACAGCAACAAAAAGTACTCTTGGGTTACCACACATGGTGTCGTGCAGGAGAACTCTGTAAGCGTGACTTGAATTAACCATTTAGGTGCAATAGACCAGCCTAGATTGCTTTTGTCGCAACCAGGCTTCCACACGTGATATTTCCACGGGGATAACAACCTAGGTTAACACGCTTAGTCTCGTGTCGACCTTCCACGGCCATAACAACAAAATGTACTCTTGGTGTACCACACATATTCTCGTGTCACTGAGTCACGGTAGATGGTTGTCGCGGTAAGGAGAACTGGTGAGCGTGACTTGAATTAACCATTTAGGTGCAATAGACCAGCCTGGATTGCTTTTGTCGCAACCAGGCTTCCACACGTGATATTTCCACGGGGATAACAACCTAGGTTAACACGCTTAGTCTCGTGTCGACCTTCCACGGTCAAACGGAATACCTGTGTGCGTACCTGGTACCGCCACACATAGTCTCGCGTCACTGAGTCACGGTAGATGGTTGTCGCGGCAAGGAGAACTGGTAAGCGTGACTTGAATTAACCATTTAGGTGCAATAGACCAGCCTGGATTGCTTTTGTCTCAACCAGGCTTCCACACGTGATATTTCCACGGGGATAACAACCTAGGTTAACACGCTTAGTCTCGTGTCGACCTTCCACGGCCATAACAACAAAAGGTACTCTTGGTGTACCACACATAGTCTCGCGTCACTGAGTCACGGTAGACGGTTGTCGCGGCAAGGAGAACTGGTAAGCGTGACTTGAATTAACCATTTAGGTGCAATAGACCAGCCTGGATTGCTTTTGTCGCAACCAGGCTTCCACACGTGATATTTCCACGGGGATAACAAACCTAGGTTAACACACTTAGTCTCGTGTCGATCACGGTCACGGTAGACGGGTGTCGTGCAGGAGAACTCTGTAAGCGTGAATTAATTAACCATTTACTGTAGGTTTGATAGGCCAGCCTGGATTGCTCTTGTCGCAACCAGGCATCCACACGTGATATTTCCACGGGGATAACAACCTAGGTTAACACGCTTAGTCTCGTGTCGACCTTCCACGGCCATAACAACAAAAGGTACTCTTGGTGTACCACACATAGTCTCGCGTCACTGAGTCACGGTAGATGGTTGTCCCGCAAGGAGAACTGGTAAGCGTGACTTGAATTAACCATTTAGGTGCAATAGACCAGCCTGGATTGCTTTTGTCGCAACAGACTTCCACACGTGATATTTCCACGGGGATAACAACCTAGGTTAACACGCTTAGTCTCGTGTCGACCTTCCACGGCCATAACAACAAAAGGTACTCTTGGTGTACCACATATAGTCTCGCGTCACTGAGTCACGGTAGATGGTTGTCGCGGCAAGGAGAACTGGTGAGCGTGACTTGAATTAACCATTTAGGTGCAATAGACCAGTCTGGATTGCTTTTGTCGCAACCAGGCTTACACAAGTGATATTTCCACGGGGATAACAAACCTAGGTTAACACACTTAGTCTCGTGTCGATCACGGTCACAGTAGACGGGTGTCATGCAGGAGAACTCTGTAAGCGTGAATTAATTAACCATTTACTGTAGGTTTGATAGGCCAGCCTGGATTGCTCTTGTCGCAACCAGGCATCCACACGTGATATTTCCACGGAGATCTCAACCTAGGTTAACACACTTAGTCTCGTGTCGACGACGGTTCACAGGACGGAGTGGCGTGGAGAACTCTGTGTGGTGTGGTGTCCCGCCCCCTTTCAGGAGGGAGAGGATGGAGACGACGTCTTATCTAACCCATGGCTCAGGGGGTACTACTTAAAATGAAGTTTTTGGGTGTGAAGCGATGAACAGTACAACACTATTCCACTGCCCACCCCCCTAAAGGCTGGCTAACATACACTAATTGAAAAATACATGTCCCAGTTATGCCTCGCCGGGCGTCTTATCTCTGGTAAAACAAACTTTGGATTTGATTGCGTGGGTAAGCCTAACGCAACCCATAAACATTTCAGCACCTGTATACAATCAAGAGAATGCCTCGCCCAGACACACAATTCAACATTCACACTGTGGTGTGGGTGTGACACTAACACTGCAACGGGATGTAGTCGCCAATCGCCACTGAGGGAAAACCTCAACATTTACTTTAGATTTTCAGGCTGGAGGAAAACTCCGAGGCGAGGGTGACAATTCCTGAGCAATAGTTCATGCTAAGCGTAAACACGCTACATTTATGTTACAGCAACGTGTTGTGTAGTGTAGGGTATGTAGACACTGTTTGGGTGGTACAGGTGTCGTGTTATGTTCTTAAATGTAGAGAGGTGTGAAAAGGTTTACATAACATTTGAAGAGTCGTCAGATGCGTGGAGGTTCGAATTGACCGGAACATATGGACACTCCCACACATAGGTCAGGTCCTAGACACGCTCTGCAATGTCGAATGAACTTCCCCGGTGGTGAAGAGAAGGACTCCTCAAGCCGGCTGATGTGGAACTGGGTCCCTCTGTCGCTGAGGGCCCCCAAGGTGAGGGTGTACTCTGCCCATCACTCACCATTGGGTCTACTGTCCACCGCCTCAAGCTGAAGTCCACCAAAATGAAGATGTAAATCTGTCCGTCACTCGCCCTTGGGTTTACTGTCCACCGCCTCGTAGTGAATCGGGAGGCTGAGGTGAAACTGGGTCCCTCCGTTGATGAGGACCCCCAAAGGTGTGGAGGTACTCTTCCCGTCACTCACCCTTGGGTGTGCAGTCCACCTCCTCGTACTGAATCAGCTGGCTGATGTGGAACTGGGTTTGCTGACCACAATGTCCGCCGCCACCCTCTCAAGGGTTCAGGGATCACTGTGAGAGGCCACAGGGGTGCAGGTAGAACTCGCCCTCCGTCGCTGGTTCTGGCAAACATCACAAGTCCTCTTCTGTTTCTCTATTTTCCACCTTTAACTTCACATTCAAAATTTCTTAGAGTCCCCTCAAATGTACTAGTAATCATTTAGTAGTACAATATACGCGTTTGCACAAACTGCTGACAAGAGTGCAATTATCCGCGGTCTGTGTCCCTGTTCGGGCTCCAATTGTCATGGTTTTGGGGTGGTTCGGTGGTAGTAGGAGTAGATTATATTATATAAAGATAATAATATGTCGTATTTCTTATTTCTTACCGTAGAGTTTGATACCTTCACACTGATTACTTACAGGAGATTATGGCGTATCTACGTAGAAGTTCACTCCACCACTCGACATTCCATGATTTATACTTGATAAATGATGATTTAATGGATTCATTTAATTTTCACCATCTATCTAAGTTACTGGTTATACTTTGTCATAACCAATCAGTCATTACCTTCAGTAATAATAAGATAGGATCACAGATACGGGCAGATAATTGCACTTACATTTATTTGTCAAGCTTCCATACAATGATTTACAATTTGCATGGATATATGATTCACTCACGTTCACGCTGTAATAAAATTAATCTTCTAAAAGAGAATTTTAACTTGGGGACACATGTGATTACTCTACTATGGGCATAACTTAACAGAGCCTTAATTCTTCAAGTGATACATTTACTGCCAGCCTGGATTGCTTTTGTTGCAACCAGGCTTCCGCACAAGGACTTCTTTCCACGGGTCACAGCAACAAAAAGTACTCTTGGGTTACCACACATGGTGTCGTGCAGGAGAACTCTGTAAGCGTGACTTGAATTAACCATTTAGGTGCAATAGACCAGCCTGGATTGCTTTTGTCGCAACCAGGCTTCCACACGTGATATTTCCACGGGGATAACAACCTAGGTTAACACGCTTAGTCTCGTGTCGACCTTCCACGGCCATAACAACAAAAGGTACTCTTGGTGTACCACACATAGTCTCGCGTCACTGAGTCACGGTAGACGGTTGTCGCGGCAAGGAGAACTGGTAAGCGTGACTTGAATTAACCATTTAGGTGCAATAGACCAGCCTGGATTGCTTTTGTCGCAACCAGGCTTCCACACGTGATATTTCCACGGGGATAACAAACCTAGGTTAACACACTTAGTCTCGTGTCGATCACGGTCACAGTAGACGGGTGTCGTGCAGGAGAACTCTGTAAGCGTGAATTAATTAACCATTTACTGTAGGTTTGATAGGCCAGCCTGGATTGCTCTTGTCGCAACCAGGCATCCACACGTGATATTTCCACGGGGATAACAACCTAGGTTAACACACTTAGTCTCGTGTCGACGACGGTTCACAGGACGGAGTGGCGTGGAGAACTCTGTGTGGTGTGGTGTCCCGCCCCCTTTCAGGAGGGAGAGGATGGAGACGACGTCTTAACTAACCCATGGCTCAGGGGGTACTACTTAAAATGAGGTTTTTGGGTGTGAAGCGATGAACAGTACAACACTGTTCCACTGCCCACCCCCCTAAAGGCTGGCTAACATACACTAATTGAAAAATACATGTCCCAGTTATGCCTCGCCGTGCGTCTTATCTCTGGTAAAACAAACTTTGGAGTTGGTTGCGTGGGTAAGCCTATCGCAACCCATGACAATGAGGATGTTTATTTAATTTTTTGACTACGGTGATTTACTCTGGGGAAAAAATTACTCATTCGCCAAATGATTTCATCTACGGCAAAAATAACAAGAAAAAACTGAAAGAATAATGTATTCACTTTTGTTTCGGCAATTTCATCATCGTGATGACACATTTGACACCTGAAGAGCACTGTAATGAATTCTTGAACACCACAGAGAACACTAACTTTGAACACCATGAAGTAATGAACTACTGAACATTAAGAACACTAATGAACAACACTAATGAACCCCTGAACACCATGAACAACACTAATGAACTCTTAAATATCACAGAGAACACTATTGAACTCTTGAACACCATGAACAACACTATTGAACTCTTGAACACCATAAACAACACTAACATAACTGTGAACACCAAAGCCCTGCAATACATTAATACACTGATGGTTCAAAAAGGCATTAAGTTACACACAATGTCTTCTTCAATACAGTGTAGACCCCCCCCAAAAAAACACTGAAATACGCATCTCAGTACGCTAGATAAATTACAGGGTGAGGCAAAAGTCGGACAGGCATTTTATTTTTCACTACACTGTAACCATGTTTAATATTGTACATCAGTAAGTTTAGGCAAATATATAAATAAACATTCTTGTACAGTGTCAATTTTTTTATTTTTTTATTTTTTACTATGATTAGAAATTTCTTTTTCGACTCTTTGATATCTTTGGCACACCCTGTACATCTCTTTCACACACCCTGTACATTTCTTTGGCACACCCTGTACACCTCTTTGGAATACCCTGTACATCTCTTTGGCACACCCTGTACATCTCTTTGGCACACCCTGTACACCTCTTTGGAACACCCTGTACATCTCTTTGGCACACCCTGTACATCTCTTTCACACCCTGTACACCTCTGCCACACCTTGTATATCTGTCATTACACCATACACTCTTCACTTACACCCACGACACCACACCCAACAATTCCCAGGACACCAAACAATACATCCGCTTGCACCCACACGACACTACACAAATGCAACCACACCACCACACACGCCACACTTCACACCACACCACACAATACAACCACACCACAACCACACCACATACCAATAATTCCCAGACCACATCACAACCCATTTCTACACCACTAACTTACACCCAGGACATGACACGGTAATATCACATAGGGGATCAGGCTTATACCTCATTAGTGTTAATTATCTCCGGGTTATGTGTGGTAATTGTGCCTGATAATTTCCGTAGTATGTGTGTATAGTACTACGTAATGACGCCCGTTCTGTGACTGTCAATCGTTTGCATGACAGTTGTTTTCATGCACTGACAGATTTCATGACAGTTGTATACATGCACTGACAGATTTCATGACAGTTGTATACATGCACTGACAGATTTCATGACAGTTATATGCATGTGTAATTTATCTCATGACATTATTATACAATTTTTCACTAATTCATCTCTCATACCTATTCATGGCCACACAATCAGTTCAAACACTCAAAAGTCATGAACATATATCATGAAAACCATTGAGAATATTTACAAAAAAAAGTAAAAAAAATCCACTTGTGTTCATTATTGCAAATCATCAACTGTGTGTGCAATACCAGGAAGTCTGCAATACGTCACATGTTTCTGCAAAGTTGTTGTGTTCTCTCTTCGTTGCAGCGATTGGTTAGGTTAGGTTAATCCCAGGAGTGCGAGGTTAATCCCAAAGTAAGAGATTAACTACCACATACCACCTGATTACCACCAAACACCTCCTGATTATCACCAAACACCTCCTGATTACCACCAAACACCTCCTGATTATCACCAAACACCTCCTGATTATCACCAAACACCTCCTGATTACCACCAAACACCTCCTGATTACCACCAAACACCTTCTGAGTACCACCAAACACCACCTGATTACCACCAAACACCTCCTAATTACCACCAAACACCTTCTGAGTACCACCAAACACCACCTGATTACCACCAAACACCTCCTGATTACCACCAAACACCACCTGATTACCACCAAACACCTCCTGATTATCACCAAACACCTCCTGATTACCACCAAACACCTCCTGATTACCACCAACTCTCCCCAGACCCCAGCATTAGGTTAAGTTCATGACATCAACAGAGTCATCATTATCGACTCAATTCTTATAACCTTCCCACTCCTGGAGGTGAGGTCAAGCCACTGCAGGTGAAGTCAAGCCAGTGTAGGTGAGGTAAAGCCAGCGATGTAAGATCCCAGAGGTCCATGTCACGCCCTGTACATCTGCTACACCATGTACATCTCCTCCACACCCTGTATATCTCTACCACACCCTGTACATTTCGACCACACTCTGTACACATGTCACACCCTGTACATCTCTACCACACCCTGTACAATTCACAAAAGGCTAAAATGTGTCTATTGATTGTAAAAGTTAAGGTTGTAGATGAAATTATACCTATATTGACGTAAAAGTGACTAGAATATTGTGTAGTTTCAGTATCCTCAATTTTTTTCTTCATAACTACATAATGGTTTAATTATATACCTGTAGGCTTCCGTGTTGACATTGGAACCTAGCATCGTATTATTTTGTTTACATTTGTACCTTGTATCTAGGTTATCACTGGCCCATATTAGTGTTGGCTCAGGTACCTAAGCTCACTGTTGCTATCCCATGACTCTGCAATGGTTATGTAATGATGGTAAGGTTCGAGAGTCAATATTTTGGTGTATTTTACTTGATTGTGACATCTTGAAATGATATCTTAAAAAAAATAAAAATTGGTGTGCACTTATTATAAAATGTTGCATAATGGTTGCAAGTTAAATACCTCAAAGGAATTATATTTTTGCTCCTTATATATTACCACATCAATAATATATTAGTATACCTTCTCAAAAATTATATATGCATCACAAACTGACTTATAGCATTACAGATCTAGTCA
This sequence comes from Homarus americanus, assembly GCF_018991925.1. Classification (NCBI taxonomy): domain Eukaryota; kingdom Metazoa; phylum Arthropoda; class Malacostraca; order Decapoda; family Nephropidae; genus Homarus; species Homarus americanus. The sequence goes on along the minus strand of NW_024726780.1, from coordinate 10,514 downwards.
AATTAGATAATACCAGACCTATACTAAGCGACGGTGAAGGGGGAAGACAACAAACACCTGAGTAAGAATCAACACAAGGTGAGGCTGACAGGAACGTTGACGTGTCACTTGTATTTTAATGTCTTGGATGATCTTAACGCTGAACGGAGTGTAGTACCTGTAGAGGGATTTACCTGCGCTTGGACACAACACCTGAGGTAAGAACTGTTCTCAGGTATTGTATTATGGACAGATGTAGAGGCCAAAAGTATATCTCCCTATCATTGAAAAGAATATAAGAGCTTCAGGTTTTAGAATGAAATATTATGCCATTCCTGTATATGACACCAAGAGCTGTCATCATGTAGCCTGGAGGAGAAACACACAAAAGACCCACCGAGATATAGACAACAAGATACTGATCAGCTATACACAAGATACCACCACCATACATAGTTATATCTGGCCTCTGCATGACACAAGCCAGACGAACCATCAGGACTACACATGGAGGCTCAGATCATGCAGCTGTACATCACCAGTACATTTCTAGATGGATATAAATCGATCGAAATAAAACGTTCGTAGGACAAGTAACATGATTCCACTTCGCCTCCTAGGTATTGAACACCCTCACTCCTCAGCATAGCCCGTAACCTGACAGTGAGTATAGCTGATCAGTTAGTAAATCTGATAAATTAGTCCTTATTGCTGTGATAAAAAAATCCCTTGGGCATATATCACCTTTCTAAGTCATTATCACAAGATTAAGAAGAGTTATAAGTGGAAATGTTGAAACGTTGTAGAGAAATTCCTCATTTTGTTGCAAGTAAATGTCAGGCGACGCCTCGACTTGTAGCAGATGATTTACAGCGATGCCTCAACTCTGCCGACGGTGTTTGATATAATATTAAAAAAACTAAAGCCTTTTAAGTTACTAAAAACCATTTCACCGCAGCCAGAACCATCCAGTATTATCACACCTTAGTATATTTCCTCAACAAGGTCGATAACCATCTGCAAGTAAGATTATGTCTTTACTCTCGCGACAGATGGCATCAGTATATTCCAGCTGGTGTGTGAAGAGTCTGTGAGATATACAGGACGACCATTTATACCTCCTACAGGACACCTTCAGGTAATGCCCAAGAGACCGGGTCCTCCTCCTCCTCCTGTCAGTTATGTCAATTCAAATACCAAACATGACATTAACCAACAACCTCTAGAAGACACAGAACCTTAACCATAATCTATCCCACTATGGCATTATCCCAAACCAAGACTACTACAATAGCTACACAGTAAACCAATCTTAGTTACACCTCGAATTATTCTCAATCACCTGAATATGAATTAAGAAACCAAACTCATATAAAAACACGGAAATATAAACAAAAATAATATAAATTTAGATTCCTACCAACACACTCTAATATCACTCACTCACTCACTCACTCACAATCAACACAAGAAAAGGTGAGTTTTCCTTCAATTTATGTAGTTTTTAATATAAATTTATGTCGCTTTATATGGAGTTTAATTTCGACTACATAAAATTCCTAACAAATAAATAAATAATTAAATAAACAAAAACTAGGGAGGTAACATTACCAACTAGCATCAATAATCTCACCTTAAGTAGTTGGTAAGCTAGTTAATTGCAGTTCACATAAGACACTATTATTAACAAGGACTATTATTAACAAGGACTATTATTAACAAGGACTATTATTAACTAGGTACTCAGCCCATAATAATATTTAAGTGACTGAGGCATTGAGGTGACCTGAGGAAGCTGTTGGGCGTGATTGTAGTTACTATTCTGTGGACGTGGGCGTGATTTTTAATATACTGTGGCTGTGGGCGTGATTTTTAACATACTGTGGCTCTGATTTTTAATATACCGCGGCTGTGGGCGTGATTTTTAATATACTGTATTCGATTTCTAATATACCGTACAGGCGTGATTTTTAATATATCGTGACTGAAGTGATTTTAATATACTGTATGTATGATTTAAACATACGGCTCTGATTTTTAATATAATGTGGCTGTGGGCGTGATTTTTAATATACTGTGGCTGTGGGCGTGATTTTTAATATACTGTGGCTGTGGGCGTGATTTTTAATATACTGTAACTGTGGGCGTGATTTTTAATATACTGTGGCTGTGGGCGTGATTTTTAATATACTGTGGCTGTGGGCGTGATTTTAGTTATTATATTGTGGCTGTGGGCTTGACCTTAATTACATTGTGGCGGCGATCCTGATTTTAATTACCATAAGGTACCATTAATCCACCTACGATATAATCCCATTAAACCACCATCAATAACTCCTTCTAGCATTATCCAATCTAATTACCGTCTACAGCAGTGGTTCTCAACCTTGTTTGCCCCATGCACCCCTTTCACCATATGTCAGAATGTCATTTCCCCCCTCCTTTCCAAGATTGTCTGCCTCAAAAGGTGCATTCCAAATAATATGCATATAATACTGAAAATCCTTTATTTTTTCCATATTAGTACATATACATTTACAATTTTACATGGATTATTTTTATAGTGGAGTTTTACAAATTAAATGCCAATTGAAAATGTTGATGGATTTATAAAACTTGAATAAAAGTAAAATAGTTTTTTTTTTATTTATAATGAATTACTTAACAGACCAAACTGAAGCATAATGCAATAAACAAAAAGTTCAATAGAATACCAGGATATTGTAAATTTGTAATTAATTTTATTCAGATGAAGATTACAGTCAATGAGAAACCTGTGATTGTTTTTTCTTCGCCAATTTTGGGATACGCGGAGGAGTGCTTGAAACGGCACAACGCAGGTCATTTTCTACCTCTAATCTACTACGTTGCTTCGTTTTAATTTGCAACAGAGTTGAAAAGCCTGACTCACAAAGATATGTCGACACAAACGGAAGCAATGCACGGATAGCTCTTTCTGCCACTTTTGGGTAGGAATCGCACATCAAGGGCCAAAATTCTGTGATTGATTTCTCATCGAACATATCTCTTGCTCCCGAATCAGTTTCCCCCCCCCCCCCTGAAAACCTGAATTCCCCCCCTGGGGGGAATTCCCCCCTGGTTGAGAACCCCTGGTCTACAGTAAACAAAATAACAGCAAAAATACAAATACAAATTACATAACACTACAGCCACAACAGGACTAAACCTTTTATGGGCGGCCTCTCTAAACTGCGCATTTCTGGTTACAGGAAGAGAGGGTAGGGAGAAGGAGCAAGGAGGAGGGGGGGAAGGAGAGGGTATGAAAGAAGGAAGGGGAGGGGGGGTAAGGGAGAGGGTAGGAAAGAAGGAAGGGGAGAGGGGGGGAGAGGATGGGAGGGAAGGAAGGGGGTGTTTAAGGGTTAAGGGAAGTAGGTAATGAAGGGATCATGAGTCAATATGGATGTATGATCTGTCGTATAAAAATAAATTAAATAAACTAAATCAACTAAAAATCCTAAGCTGGCCACAACAAAAAGTACCCCATAAGCATTGTAGCTGTATGTAAGATAAAATAAAAAAAAAACCTCAATATTGGACACTAATTCAACCCCTTCCCTTTACTCCCCCTACACCACCCCCTCTCCTTCCCCCTCCCTTCAATTCTCCTTCCTCCTCCGTTCTCATGGTATTGACTATCGAGCGCACCTCCTGACGAATGCTGCGCAGGTCCAGAATATTTTTTTTTCCTCTGCACTCTCCATAACGCAATACAGAGATGTGTGTGTGTATGTGTGTGTGTGTGTGTGTGTGTGCGTAAGTAATAACCAGGTGTATTACTGTGATATCTAATGAATAAACAGAGTTTAGTATTGTTGTTGTTGTGTTGAGAAAGTTTGTTGATAATTTTATTTTTGTTAGTTTGTCTTTTGTTTTACTCTCTCTCTCTCTCTCTCTCTTCATTCATCATATTTTCCTTCCTTTCTCTTATCTTTTTTCCTAGTTATTCTACACCCAAGATTATCACTCATTTACTTCACATGTTTCTTTCCTTATTATCAGTAAAAAAAAATTATAAATGACAAAAAAACAAAACAAACATAGTAAGCATTAAAGACTCAATTTTATTCTCTTGATAAAAAATAACATTGTCAGTTAGTGTCATAAAACCATTGGCAAGACTTTCAAAGGGAATTTTATTGGTGTGTTTACGAGCAAGTAATTGACACACACTCAAAACACGCACGTACATAAACATACACACATAAAAACATACATAAAAACATTTAAAACACAAATGAAAACATACATAAAAACATTTAAAACACAAATGAAAACATACACGCAGATACACACACACCTATAAATCATCTTAGTATGTGTACACTCGGGGCAGGGCAGGTACAGCAAGGTGAGGAGGAGGAGGAGGCAGGTGTCCACCGACCAGGTATGCCGATAGTCTGGTGATAATGTGGGTAAAACTGGTGTGTGTGTGTGTGTGTGTGTGTGTGTGATCTCATGTTTAATTCTTGTAAGGTATGTGTCACCTAGCCGGCCATTTTGTTTACATTTTTCGGTCGCTCTAAAATACCATTAAAACAATATTGAATATAAACGTTTGGCTCAACTGATGATCTCAAACATGTCCCAACATTTTTTTGCCTCAACTCCACATTCTGTAACTCATTTAGGTAGATGTCCCTCACTACACATACACTGGACTATGTGTAATGTTGCAGCTAATGTGTTATCAAGATATTGCACATTATAAGTTCATGTGTGGTCAATATTATATCAAACGGAGGAATTTTAAAGAGCTATTACACCACCTGTATCATTAGTTGTCGCCAGGTGAAGGAATGTTTAGGTAGATTATATTTTATTTACTGTAAATGGTGCTCAATACTCAAGACGTTCCACTATAAGAGTCTTTCAACCTCAGGTAAGGTTCAAGACTTACCTAGGTCTGCACCCGGAGAAGGCTGTATCGTCCACATAGGTAATTACTCCACAAGGAACTACAAGTTACACCTTGATGTAACACTTCATTTACTGCCAAACTTTATAGGGAAATATTTTTTCACAAAGAATTTCAAGTTACAATTTCACATAATAAGTCACATTACAAACGTTCCTTCGGCTTACAGTTAAACTTTGCAATGTCAAGATATTTTTTCACTGCAGAGGAAAGTATCCATCATCATCACCACACACACACACACACAAAGACAGAACTCCTGTATCCACATTCTCAAAAGTTTATAAATTAAATTCTTCCCTAAAATTTAACAGACAATACATCTATTTATCATAGAGTATGTGAACAATATCGACGCCATATTGGTTACCATCTTTGAGTCATATAATTAGTTAGCTACATGGTGTTAATTATTTAGTTAAATAGGAAAAAATAATCTACTAGCGTGTGTTGTGACCAAAATAGATCAACATTGTATTTACTTTCTCCTCCAGGGGGCACTAAGTCTAGAAAAATGACACAATTGACATCTACATAAAGTGACTGACCAAGGGTAGATATTGGCTACCTTTTGTGTTACTTTGAGGTCGTAAGAACACACAGAGCTGCTCTTAAGGATGTTTACCACAATACACCCCAACCAGTTTCTCATTCACTAAGGTCAAACAATAAATCTGGTTCACAAGATACACCGTAAATTTTATTAGAATACAATAATCAATTACTGTATTATTGTATTGAGGCGAATAGTCTTATGGTGTTAAGATGTGTTCCTAAGCCACGAAGGTAAACAAAAGGTATTCAATATCTGCCTTGGTTGACGATGATCTGTAGATGTTAGCAAGTCCTCCTCCTCCTGCTCTCGAGCAAGGTAAGGAAGGCCTCACCTGACCAAAATTGTTAATTATGATAGATTACCTGAAGATTAACCCTCCCAGCTTATTTCAACTAATGATTAACCTAACGCTACCTGGGAAGTTAAGTTAGGTTAGATTATGTTAGGTTAGGTTAGGTTAGGGTAGGTCAGGTCAGGTCAGGCAGTGCCAGTGTAGTTAATCTTGAGGTTAAATAAACTAGAGGCTAATCTTCACATGAGCCACTAAGACACTTTGACGGAGGCGGTTACGTACAACAGGAAAGCTCTGATAACATATAATGTACAGTATATACCGTTTAAGTTGTGTCAGCAGCTCTATACACCACTTATTGACTTACTCATTCACTGGCGTAGAAATATTTACTTCTCTAACAGGTTTCTATATGGTTCCCAGTCATTATAATACGACCTTGTAAAATCAAATGATCTAAATTAAACTAAACTTATCCAAATTAAATTTATTAGCTAACAAATTCTTCTAAAACAGGATATATGCAAATCAAAAGTTCTAAATTCAACTTAACTTATCGTAATATAACTATTATAACTAAACCATTTTAATTAAACCTAACCTAAACACCTCAAGTGCCACAAACAGAAGGAAAAAACACCTTTAATATTATCGTGTAAGAGGTCCCTGTAACCCACTAACTCCAGGTAATGCATCTATATCAATCTACCTGCGTCGGAAGCTCTATACGTGACTATGATCGTTACCCACTGTTGGAGAACATTTGTACTTCTATAATTACCCCTGGAGAAACAATGCACCAATTTACGATTTATGTATTTTAGTTTTCATTTATTTTTTATTCTTGGTCCATACTGTAAACATCGCCCGCTTGTGAGTCCCGTCAGCCATTTTGTTCTAACTTTCGGGGATTCTAAAATAAGCTATAAATAAATAAATAAAACAAGCATCTTTTGTTTTTCTAGCCCATGAGCTGTGAGTCTTCATTATATACTTCAACATTACTGTAAATTAAGGCTAGAGAGGGTGTGTACAGTACTAGTGGAGCCAAGACGATAAGGTATTTCAAATCCCTAAAGGGTTTCACAAGTGGAGAGTCTTACAAGTGGAGGGTCTTACAGGTGGAGGGTCTTACAAGTGGAGGGTCTTACAGGTGGAGGATTTTAATAAGGATAAATACAGCAAGTCTTACAGTTGAATCAGCCAAGTCGAGGAAAACTCTTAAGAGTCATGTAACTTCTACCTGGTGTTACTTGTAATCAAGCTAAGGTATATGTAAGAAGACTATTATCTTGTTACTATCCATTCCTCTTCCACTATCCTGCGAGGTGGTGTATTAATAGGCACAGATACTCATGATAAAGAAGGATTAATGAGAAAGACGCAAGATACCTATAAAATGCGACAGAATATACCCACACATGCGTAATCCTAACCCATCCCATCCCATCCCAACCCAACCCTATCCTACCCTCAGCTTCACCACAGTACACAAAGTCATTCTTGGTATCAGAGTGACGCATAAACACCCTGTATCGCCTAAGACACATTTGAATCGGATGGTTCGTTGACGGTTTTATTTCTTCGGTATAAACCAGTGAAGCAATTTGTTCGTGGGAACAGTGAGTCAAAATACTTCACATCAGCTTCGTTTACGACCTCCAGCTGATATTTACTTCTGTTGTCTATATCATTACATTTTATAATGAAAACAAAAATATGGTTGGTTACTTAAAAATAAAAAAATAAAATCATACTTAGATACTTAAGAGTGAGGAAAAAAGATACTTAAGATACTTAAAAATGTTAAACACTCTTTGATACTTAAATTAGGACAAAATAAACGGACATAAAGATTTAACTATGAGCGGTGGATATTACGACATGTACCGGCTATCAATACAGAGGCGCTATTTAGCCGTGAAGTTCTCTCAGAAACTCAACAAGATAATATGTGGTCACGTAAAAATTTCAGGTTAATTTTTAACACCATCCGTCATTTTAAACCTTGGCACCTGTAGATTAAGAAAATATATGGTGATATTTTTTCTGATGGGATAAAGGTCGTATTTGTCCTGAGAAGTAAGAGAGGAAAAAAATCACTTGAGAGGCATGATGCACAGAGTGTCTAAGGTGATAAAAGATCATATACTACCATTTGGGTTTTCAAATTAAGTTCATTACATAAAATATCAAACTCATAAAGATTACAAAAGAACAGAACATCATGAGCTCTCTACAGCTATTGTCAGCCGTCAATATGCTGATGTACTGAAGCTACACAATGTTATTGGTGACTGTAATCCCAGGAAAATGATGCTCTTTTAAACTTGGTAACTGGAGCTGTAATGCCAGAAAATGCCAAATATGACAATCTATGTGCATATGAAGTTGGAAGACAAAATTATGAAAATTTTGTCAAGAAACGTATTGTTGGTCCATTGAGCATCTGGGAAAAGATGTCCAAGGTTAATCTTCTGTCGTGGAAAGCAGCAAATAAGACTTCAACCATCAAATTGTTATCACAAGTTATAGAACTTAAGCAGGACATACAGTATATGCATCACAGAAGGGCAGCACTGTACATGTCAAGTCACCAGACACTGATGTGTTTGGCATATTAAAGCAGCCTCAACTTGGAGAAAATACAAGTATAATAACAGGAACTGGTGAGCGACGACACATTGGGCAGAGAGCCTTACAGGTTTCCATGCCTTCACAGGATCTGACTGCATTGGAAAATTTGTTGGCAAAGGAAAGAAAGCATGTTGGAGCACTTTGATGAAATCTAACACAAAAGTCCTAGATGCATTCAAGATGCTGAGTAGACCAAATGCCTCCAGCAGACATGTATATTGGTCTAGAGGAATTTGTATTTAAGCTCTACTGTCCACGAATGACTTTCACTAAACTGTCAAAACTTAGATGGCATCTCTTCAAGATAACGCAGGCAGAAGCTGGAGAATTACCAGCGACTGCAGCAACTCTAAAGTATCATATATTGAGAGGAAGGTATCAAGCTCTTCTGTGGTCTTGTGATGCAGACAGTAAAATGCTTTCACAATTAGAGCATAGCAGGGAAGATTGACAATGACTGTTTCATACTAGTAATACCAGACCAACCATCAGCTCCAGAAGCAATCACAGAACTTGTTAAAAGTGGATGTGGCGTCAGGAAATGTGGATCATTGTCATGTTCATACAGAAAGAATCAGAAAGCATAGCATGGCATGCACCGAGATGTGTAACTGTCAAGCAGATGATGAGAAATGCCTAAGCAAGGTGAAGGAATCTGTTGTACACAGAAGACTCTGATGACGAGGACTGAAGCAATGTCGTAAATAATAACTTGTGACTTGTATACACATGATGTATAACACTACAAACTTTTAATAAATATAAAACGGTGGTTCTAAGCTTTTCAGATAATGGTAATATGTATATGTTTAATTTCCAGTATTTGTCTTAAGCAATTAATTTTACTTACTGCAATCTCTTCTTTGCCAGAGACAGGATGGCATATATGAGCAGCCATGTTTGTAACACACTTAAGATATTATAACAGCATTCATAATATATTTTGTTAAATTATAATCATATAATACTACATATTCATAGGTTATTAGTCATGTTTTAAGTTACTTAGGACTTAATGGTAATACGTCTGTGGTTCATTACGCCGCTCTTTGATAAAACTTCTTTAATGGCATAAAACTTAAAATAAACCGTTCAGAAAAAATTACACCACAGTTCCTTAACATAGTTTATAAGGATTATTACGATGTATGGTGTCAAAAATTAACATGAAATTTTTACGGGATTACTTAAGCTCCTACACTAAAACCTGCCGACTTAACCTAACCTTTTTTACCCACCTCCACCTACTTACCTAACCTGACATAATCTAACCTAACCTGACATAATCTAACCTAACCTGACATAATCTAACCTAACCTGACATAATCTAACCTAACCTGACGTAATCTAACCTAACCTGACATAATCGAACCTAACCTGACATAATCGAACCTAACCTGACATAATCTAACCTAACCTGACGTAATCTAACCTAACCTGACGTAATCTAACCTAACCTGACGTAATCTAACCTAACCTGACATAATCGAACCTAACCTGACATAATCGAACCTAACCTCCCAGTCTGACATAAGCTAACCTAATCAAACCTAACTTTCCCACCTACCGACCGTAACCTATCTACTTATTACCTACCTAACCTAACTTAACCCAACCTGACGTAATCTAACCTAACCTATTGAAACTTAACTTAACCACCTACCTCATCTAACACCACTTTGTAATCTCTTTGCGCTACCGCTCACAGGATGAGTATGGGGGCACAATAAACTAGCCTCTAAGTGGCAAAATTAACAAAATTAACCTAACCTAACCCAACCTGACTTAACCTAACCTGATCTGATCTATCCAACTTAAACATCTTAGAATATATAATAAAGCCGCTAGGTTAATTTAGGCTAAATATGGTTGATTCATATTTCGTTTTGACAGAAATTCCCGGCAAAATATCGTATCTATATTGAGAACCACCGCCATGTTGGTTCCACGTTAACAAGACATGGATACACTACAGAATAACCCGCGTTCGTTTAACCTCAATTACTACAGTTTACTTTATAATCTCACTTCACAATCTTCACTACATCTCACTTCACAATCTTCACTACATCTCACTTCACAATCTTCACTACATTTCACTCCACAATCTTCAC
>NW_024726779.1:0-21101 GCF_018991925.1 Homarus americanus | reverse complement strand
ATAGATAGATAGATAGATAGATAGATAGATATTAGTGTGTGTGTGTAAGTGTTGATTTAATTTGCTTATTCCATTATCAGTTTATGTTGTAACTGGACACTAGCGAACATAGTGTAGGGAACAACAACACTTTACCATCCAGGTATACGGCCTAAGACCTCTGCTTGTGTTGGCAGTTGAGACTTCATATTATCTGAAAATATTTAAGATTTACTGATCAACTGCATAAGTAGTAAAGATGTGTTTGTTGATAGAGAAAAGATGAAGTAAGATTCTAGGAGAAATTAAGAGACACTGCAACAGAACGTGAAGTATACTGTGGCACTGACAACATGTACAGTATATAATGGTCCAGAGACGACTTACTGTATAGTTATCATAACTATTAATTTTCAGTGTCGAGAACAGGGTTGTAATTTTTTTTCAAATAACCGAACCCACATTTTTTTCACACAAAAAACGAGTTTTAACGGGCAAAATGAGTTTTTTAAATTGAATGTTTTTCATGGGTTTTATATGGCTATGGCTGCTGCTAGAAGTTGTATTCCTTTTATAGTGACCATGTTTACTGTAGTCTAGTGATTAAAAAGGTAAAATGCAGCCTGGCTCAGGAGTATGAATATGAAAGGCTACCGTAGTGTGATAATGATTTTAGCTGTAGCGAGTAGAACATTCCTACCATCTGGTCTGTTCTTGTAATACTAAGTCTGCCATAGATAGGTTCTATGGTCTCCTAACATCTTAAAATGAAACACACACACATCTACTACTACTACTACTGCCACTACTACTTTTTTTTTTATCGTGGCCTCCAGCCTCCCCCAATAGCCACACCTTTGCCACCATTTAATTACCTTAATATTAAATATCCTAATACATAAGAAGCTATCCTATCTGTGTTAAATTAGTTGAGCCGCAGATCTATGCGGCATTCAGTGACAGTAGCCTCATAGTCAATATCTGCAGCAGTTGTCGGAGTTGGGGCAGAAGCTCTCGTTCCCCTGAAGCAGAGCAAAGCCGACCGAAGGAGAGAGAAAGACAGTCGACATCTCATCCAGGCTGTAACATAACTTCTGGGCTGCTGCTTCTGTTCGGAGATCAACTCCGCGAGTCTGGAGTCTGGCGTAGAAATATCTTGCACTTGGTCCCATCCCACCAGAGGTTGTGAACACTAGAGGAGTGAAGCTGCCTTGATCAACGTTTTGAATTCTCTCACCATATGCCCTTCTCTTGTCGTTCTCGCTCCTCCTATGTGCAGGGTCGAGAGCTAGGTTATGGTGACATGCGGCCATGGGATCAAAAATCCTGATGTCGAAGAAAGCTCGCTGTCCCCGCGTCCAGAATCCTCGAGCACTGACGTCCACACGGGCTTCGTTAGATGTGTTTGAAGTCCTGTGTTGGAAGATCTCACCATCCAATGGAAGGAGGGTCGTTTCTACCATGACATCCCGTCAGATTTCCTTCAACATATTTGCTGTGAGGTCCCTTACCTCGTCATGCCTCATGCATATGAAGCCCCCTTTCTTGCACACCATGGCGTGATCACCATCATAGGAAGAACCACACACGCATTGGGAGGGCAAACCTTCTACTGGCCGACCGTACCTTAGAGCAATGGCTTCTGTAAATTCTTGTTTATTAAGACTGAAACCATTTGCCCTTATCGGTAACGTAGTTAACTAGTTCGAGGCGCCCACCTCCTGCGCTATAGCTACTTTTTTTTTCAAATTTTCTGGAACCTGCAGCAATAGTTGCTGCAACTTATCATTTTGGCAGTGCTGTCGATCTGTCGTAATGGACCTACGAATCTTATTTACTTCACTGGTATCCACTTCCCCTGTTCCATTCTGGGCTATTATGTGGTCCGTGAGGGCTGCCGTGAGCTTAAGTGAATTTTGATGTTCAGTGGCAGCAATCTCCTCTGGATTTGTTAGTCCCATCCCTCCCAGTATACTACTACTACTACTTACTACTTTGTTGTCACTCGGAATCAAGTATGACGGTCATCCATTTACAAAACACAAGCCCATACAGCCGGTCATTCTCCACACACTAACAACCCTCCCTACTGTAACTACGATAGTTGAACCAGTCTATATTAAACACTCGTTCCTCCTCCTCGCCAGCCACTTACGAGTCCCCAATAGTTTTTCTTGGCTTTCTCTCATTTCTTTTTAATAATAACAATAATACCAAGGATAGCTGCTGCGTCGTCTGCATTGTTGTTGTGATGTTCCGTCTCCCTTCTACTCGCACAGCGGCGTTAACTTTTTTTTCTTGCTGTAGTAACTGAACCAAGAGCCACTCGTGTGACCACATTTGGAAGAAATTACTCGTAATTTCTTGCTCCAAATTAATTGCTCATAAAAGGGATCGTGTGACCGTAACTTAAGTCACCCTTTAAGAAAAACTGTAAATACTGATTCACAAAACTTAAGGATAATTTCTGACTTGGAACCATCGGTGTAATGCAGAAAACAGTTATTGTATTCTAAAACCTACCCAAGAAATCTTTTACCCACTTACGATATAATTCTTTTCTATTCCATCAATAGATGTTATTTTACTTTTTTATACGTATTTTTATTTTAGTAATTTATAAACTATTTTCTTTATATACTTCATTACCTTTTAGTTTAATGAAGAGAATGAATTACAGAAGGTTTTTATAATTATATTGCGAACAATATTTTTCCTCGCAATAAATAAACAATGACGATGATCTTGTTTACAATATAGAGCTTGATGTCTTACTCCATGTTCGTTTATTACATTTTCTGCCATACCCGACTGTTCTTTTCTTTCTTGTGGTGAAGGTTTTTGACAATTGATATATATATAAAGTTGAGTTAAGAATAATGACTCTGATATTATAGCCATTAGGTCCTGAATAATAAGTGGTGTCTAAGTGAACAAATGTATGATGTCTTCAATTACCAGCGTAGTGTTGGGTAACAGTGGGGGTAGAAGCGAAGGGTAGGAGTGAAGGGTGGGAGTAAGGCGTGGGAGTAAGGGGTGGGAGTAAGGGGTGGGAGTAAGGGGTGGGAGTAAGGCGTGGGAGTAAGGGTGGGAGTAAGGGGTGGGAGTAAGGGGTAGGAGTAAGGGGTGGGAGTAAGGGGTGGGAGTAAGGGATGGGAGTAATGGGTGGGAGTAAGGGGTGGAGATGAGCGTGGGAGTAAAGGGCGTGGGAGTGGGGCGTGGGAGTGAAGAGTGGGAGTGGGGGTGGGAGTGGGGTTGGGGTGGGGGTGGGAGTGAGAGTGGTGGGAGTGGGCGTGGGGAGTGGGGTGGGATGGAGTGGGGAGTAAGGGGTTGGGAGTGGGGGTGGGGAGTGAAGTTGGGGAGTGGGGGGTAGGGAGTAGGGGTGGGGTAAAGGTGGGGAATGGGGGTGGGAGTAAGTGTTGGGAGTAAGGGGTGGGGAGTGAGGAGCATGGGAGTAGGCGTGGGAGTGGGGGTGGGGTTGGGGGTGTGGTGGGGTGGGAGTAAGGGGTAGGGAGTGGGGGTGGGAGTAGGGTGGGGAGCAGGTGGGGTGGGAGTGGGAGTAAGGCGTGGGGTAAGGGCAGGGAGATGGGGTGGGAATAAGGGGTGCGAGTAAGGGGAAGATGAGGTGGGAGTAAGGGGTGGGAGTAAGGCGTGGAAGTAAGGGTGGGATTAAGGGGTGGGATTAAGGGGTCGGAGTAAGGGGTAGGAGTAAGGGGTGGGAGTAAGGGGTGGCAGTAAGGGGTGGCAGTAAGGGGTAGGAGTAAGGGTTGGGAGCAAGGGGTACGAGTAAGAGGGTGGAAGCAAGGGGTGGAAGCAAGGGGTGGGAGTAAGGGGTATGAGTAAGTGGTAGGAGTAAGTGGTAGGAGTAAGGGGTAGAAGTAAGGGGTAGAAGTAAGGGGTAGGAGTAAGGGGTAGAAGTAAGGGGTAGAAGGAAGGGGTGGGAGCAAGGGGTGGGAATAAGGGGTGGGAATAAGGGGTGGGATTAAGGGGTGGGAGTAAGGGGTAGGAGTAAGGGGTAGGAGTGACGAGTAAGAATGTGGGACAAGAGGGAGGGGTAGCAGTGGGGGGTAGGGTTAGGTTACAAACTTCTATTTACTTCATCATCTGTATCCTGCTGGTGATGTTCTCTCTTTAAACAATTTGTAAAATAAATAAATAAATGGTCAGGTGTAAATGGTAAGAATTTAACAGAGTAATACTGAGGTATTACAAGAAAGAACTAAAAACTGTCCACTGTGTGTATCAACATTTTATAAAAGTATTTGTGAAGCTGTAAAATACTTAGATATAAACTTTTAATTCAACTCTGTAATAAAAATAATTGCAATAATGAATCTAAACAAGAAATGAACTGGGTGAAAAAAATCTACAAAATACTAAAAATATAAAAAAGAAGAATTACAGTAAAACCTGAATCATTGTAATAAACATTATTAAACTTTTCGTTGTTATGACCTAAAACAAACAAGGAAGACTCGTCTAGATTTTCGCTCTGTGAATTAACTCCTTGGATCGCTTTTGGGCAAGAGGGGAGTTACTCCGACTTATTCCGTGAAAATATTCCCAACTGTCCATAGAATCCGTTACAGTTTCCTTTATAGTAAGTGACTCACAAATGATTAATATTCCCATTCACCAATACTTTATTATATCAGAGAACAGTGCAGAGATAAGCTGGCCAATGAGCGATGGTCAAAGATAATACAGATTTAATACTGGATTGATAAGTACAGCTATAGTGATTTGTTTCATGTTACAGTAATAATAAACTTTATCAAATGTTATAACTACCAAAGTGTTATTTTCGTGATCGATACCCTGCTGCCAGGATTATAACATCGTTTAAAAGTTCAGTAAAAATATCATGCAGATTAAAACCTAACCTAGTGTATCGTAACCTAACTTAGCCTTTCCTAAGCTAACTTAGACTATCCTAAACTAGCCTAACCTATCCTAATCACACCAAACCTAACCTATCCTAAATTTATATATCATCAACAGATTTATAGATATGTTGGAGAAATAATTATCAAAAGTTTGTTGTCTCTGCAAATGTATTTTTAAAAAAAGAAAATGAAATTAAAACTTTCTAGAGAACTCAATTGTGTCATGAGCGTTGCGGCTTGGTTAGGTTAGGTAACATTAGGTTAGGTTAGATAAGGTAAGGTAAGATTAGGTAAGGTGAGGTAGTGTTAGGGTTAAATACATTTTACTAATTTTGCATCAAAATAATCACGACTGAAGGTATCGGATAAAAAACCTCTGAATATAATTCTTTTTCTGAGAAAAAAATTTCTTTACCACTTATTTTTTGCCCCACTTTTTTTATTAAGTTTGATGAACTTAGATTAGGTTAGGTATTATTTAACTCTGAGTCATGGGTACTTATTGGATACTTGGCAGAATAACTTGTTATAACTTGGTCCTAACAAAGGCGGAGTCTAAGCAAAAATGTTCACTTGACCTCATATTTGGATTTCATTACTGAAGGATATTTACAGCTATACCACATTAATAAGGTCTATCTGCAAGTTTATTCAGTCATAAAAAAAAATATACCCTAAATGTGGACAATAAAAATCTTCTATTTTGGTACAAATTACTTGAAAAGTTGTAAGAAGACAAAAGCTGCATCTCTTCCATAAAGCGAGAAATAGAACAGCCAAGCCTCTTCTTGTCGTAAAAAAAAACTAATATTGTATTTTAGTATGTTGATGTACAAAACATTTTCTTCATTATTCTATGATAAAACAAGTCTAACAAGCATTATTAAAACATATATTATTAATTTTTTTTCATGCAATCCGGAAATAGCGACTACTATATCCAGGTTGATCGTGTTGAGGTCCTGTAAGTTACAGGCTAGATTACGAGCTCACTTACGGAGTTCGATGCCAAATATTTGTTTTGAGAATCCCGATCGGAGACTGTAAGTCCAGTTACTTGGTAAACAAGTAGATACAGTGAAATAAACTGCTGTACCTAAATATTATGTAACTCAAAATATATTCCCAAAACAGCACGTTTACAGATGAAAATAAAAAAAAGCATAAATAATACAAACAAAATCAATTAATATGTTTTTTATTACAGTATTTTTAAATATCAGAAGCGTAGGTTCAGCGCTTCTTTTGTGTCTTTTTCCCGGTGAAGATGTAGTCTCCCCATGGCAGGTACTGGTCCTTTTGTACACGGCAGAAAGTGGTAGTTTCCTTCTTCTTCTTGTTGTTTTGGGTCTTGTTGTTTTGGGTCTTAGTGTGTTTTGTGGTCTGCAGTTTGTTAGATCGGGGGCCCTTCTCCTTCATCTGGCAAGGCTTCACCTCCACCTTAGTCACCTTCGATACAGTGCGTCGGAACACCATTGTGATGTACTGACACTAACAGCTCTCTCACTGAGGTCAAATCAAAATTTGACCATACAGAAAGAATTACGGTTTAATAAGGTTGGAATTTAAAGAAATTGACAACAAAATAAAGCTCTGTTTATCACTATAGTAAAGAGGGATGGTGTTTGTAAAGATGATGGATGGTGTTATAATATGTAGTGATGATGGGTGGTGTTATATGTAGTGATGTTGGATGGTGTTATATGTAGTGATGATGGATGATATTATATGTAGTGATGATAGGATGGTTCTATATGTAGTGATGATGGATGGTGTTATATGTAGTGATGATGGATGATGTTATATGTAGTGATGATGGTTGGTGTTATATGTAGTGATGCTGGATGGTGTTATATGTAGTGATGATGGATAGAGTTATATGTAGTGATGATGGATGATGTTATATGTAGTGATGATGGGTGGTGTTATATGTAGTGATGTTGGATGGTGTTATATGTAGTGATGATGGATGATATTATATGTAGTGATGATAGGATGGTTCTATATGTAGTGATGATGGATGGTGTTATATGTAGTGATGATGGATGATGTTATATGTAGTGATGATAGGTTGGTTTTATATGTAGTGATGATGGATGGTGTTATATGTAGTGATGATGGATGGAGTTATATGTAGTGATGATGGATGATGTTATATGTAGTGATGATGGTTGGTGTTATATGTAATGATGTCGGATGGTGTTATATGTCGTGATGGATGGTTCTATATGTAGTGATGGTGGATGGTGTTATATGTAGTGATGATGGATCGTGTTATATGTAGTGATGATGGATAGTATTATATGTAGTGATGATGATGGATGGTGTTATAAGTAGTGATGATGGATGTTATATGTATTGATGAAGGATGGTGTTAGTGAAGATTGTGAAGTGAGATGTAGTGAAGATTGTGAAGTGAGATGTAGTGAAGATTGTGAAGTCAGATGTGGTGAAGATTGTGAAGTGGGATGTAGTGAAGATTGTGAAGTGAGATGTAGTGAAGATTGTGAAGTGAGATGTAATGAAGATTGTGAAGTGAGATGTAGTGAAGATTGTGAAGTGAGATGTAGTGAAGATTGTGAAGTGAGATGTAGTGAAGATTGTGAAGTGAGATGTAGTGAAGATTGTGAAGTGAGATGTAGTGAAGATTGTGAAGTGAGATGTAGTGAAGATTGTGAAGTGAGATGTAGTGAAGATTGTGAAGTGAGATGTGGTAAAGATTGTGAAGTGAGATGTGGTGAAGATTGTGAAGTGAGATGTGGTGAAGATTGTGAAGTGAGATGTGGTGAAGATTGTGAAGTGAGATATGGTGAAGATTGTGAAGTGAGATGTAGTGAAGATGTGAAGTGAGATGTAGTGAAGATTGTGAAGTGAGATGTAGTGAAGGTTGTGAAGTGAGATGTAGTGAAGATTGTGTAGTGAGATGTAGTGAAGATTGTGAAGTGAGAGGTAGTGAAGATTGTGAAGTGAGATGTAGTGAAGATTGTGAAGTGAGATGTAGTGAAGATTGTGAAGTGAGATGTAGTGAAGATTGTGAAGTGAGATGTAGTGAAGATTGTGAAGTGAGATGTAGTAAAGATTGTGAAGTGAGATATGGTGAAGATTGTGAAGTGAGATGTAGTGAAAGATTGTGAAGTGAGATGTAGTGAAGATTGTGAAGTGAGATGTATTGAAGATTGTGAAGTGAGATGTAGTGAAGATTGTGAAGTGAGATGTAGTGAAGTTTGTGAAGTGGGATGTAGTGAAGATTGTGAAGTGAGATGTAGTGAAGATTGTGAAGTGGGATGTAGTGAAGATTGTGAAGTGAGATGTAGTGAAGATTGTGAAGTGAGATGTAGTGAAGATTGTGAAGTGAGATGTAGTGAAGATTGAGAAGTGAGATGTGTAGTGAAGATTGTGAAGTGAGATGTAGTGAAGATTGTGAAGTGAGATGTAGTGAAGATTGTGAAGTGAGATGTAGTGAAGATTGTGAAGTGAGATGTAGTGAAGATTGTGAAGTGAGATGTAGTGAAGATTGTGAAGTGAGATGTGTGAAGATTGTGAGAGTAGTGAAGATTGTGAAGTGAGATGTAGTGAAGATTGTGAAGTGAGATGTAGTGAAGGATTGTGAAGTGAGATGTAGTGAAGATTGTGAAGTGAGATGTAGTGAAGATTGTGAAGTGAGATGTGGTAAAGATTGTGAAGTGAGATGTGGTGAAGATTGTGAAGTGGGATTTGGTGAAGATTGTGAAGTGAGATGTGGTGAAAATTGTGAAGTGAGATATGGTGAAGATTGTGAAGTGAGATGTAGTGAAGATGTGAAGTGAGATGTAGTGAAGATTGTGAAGTGAGATGTAGTGAAGGTTGTGAAGTGAGATGTAGTGAAGATTGTGTAGTGAGATGTAGTGAAGATTGTGAAGTGAGATGTAGTGAAGATTGTGAAGTGAGATGTAGTGAAGATTGTGAAGTGTGATGTAGTGAGAAGGTGTGGGGAGTGTGGGGAAATGTGAGTAGAGATTGGCGGTGAGGATGTAGTAAAAGTTGTGAAGTGAGAGGTAGTGAAGATTGTGAAGTGAGATGTAGTGAAGATTGTGAATTGAGAAGTAGTGAAAATTGTGAAGTGGGATGTAGTGAAGATTGTGAAGTGAGATGTAGTGAAGATTGTGAAGAGAGATGTAGTGAAGATTGTGAAGTGAGATGTAGTGAAGATTGTGAAGTGAGATGTAGTGATAAATGTGAAGTGAGATGTAGTGAAGATTGTGAAGTGAGATGTAGTGAAGATTGTGAAGTAAGATGTGGTAAAGATTGTGAAGTGAGATGTGGTGAAGATTGTGAAGTGAAGTTGGTGGTGTGGAGTGAGATGTGGTGAAGATTGTGGAGTGGGGATATGGTGAAGATTGTGAGTGAGATGTGGTGAGAGATGTGTGAGTGAGATGTAGTGAGTGTGAGTGAGATGTGGTGGGGTTGTGAGAATGGGATGTAAGTGAGAGATTGTGTGGTGAAGTAGTGTGAAGATTGTGGAGGTGGGATGTGGTGTGAAGATTGTGAGTGAGGATGTGGTGAGATTGTGAGTGAGGATGTAGTGAAGATTGTGAGAGTGGATGTAGTGAAGATTGTGAGGAAATTGAGATGTGGTGAGATTGTGAAGTGAGGATGTGGTGAAGATTGTGAAGTGAGATGTGGTAAAGATTGTGAAGTGAGATGTGGTGAAGATTGTGAAGTGAGATTTGGTGAAGATTGTGAAGTGAGATGTGGTGAAGATTGTGAAGTGAGATATGGTGAAGATTGTGAAGTGAGATGTAGTGAAGATGTGAAGTGAGATGTAGTGAAGATTGTGAAGTGGGATGTAGTGAAGGTTGTGAAGTGAGATGTAGTGAAGATTGTGTAGTGAGATGTAGTGAAGATTGTGAAGTGAGATGTAGTGAAGATTGTGAAGTGAGATGTAGTGAAGATTGTGAAGTGAAATGTAGTGAAGATTGTGAGGTGAGATGTAGTAAAGATTGTGAGGTGAATATAAGAACATAAGAACATAAGAAAGTGGGATACTGCAGGAGGCCGACTGGCCCATACAGGGCAGATCCCTTTCACACCCATCCCAGCACTTCCATGTGCCTATCCAACTTCGTCTTGAAGCTCCCTAGCATCCCCGATCCTACTATAGCACTCGGTAGCCTATTCCACATACCCACAACTCTATTACCAAACCAGTGCTTGCCTATATCCTTTCTGAATCGGAATTTATCTAATTTAAAGCCATTTGTTCTAGTTATTTCGTTATTACTGAGCTTCAGAACATCTTCCATTTTACCCTTGTTAATCCCACTTACCCACTTGTACACCTCTATCATATCTCCCCCCCATCTACGCCTCTCTAATGAATGTAAGCCTAAGCTTTTCAGTCTTTCTTCATATGGAAGGTTTCTATTATTATGGATCATTTTGTCATTCTTCTTTGTACTCTCTCCAAAGAATCTATGTCCATTCTATAATAAGGACACCAGAACTGAACCGCATAATCCATGTGTGGCCTCACTAATGCTAGGTAAAGTTTCAAGATAACGTCAGCAGTTCTGTTACTCACAGACCTAGATATGAACCCAAGAATCCTGTTTGCCTTGTTGCGAACGCTAATACATTGTTTTCTAGGTTTCAAGTCGTTGCTAACAAATACACCTTGATTTTTTTCACAAACTGAGTTTTCTATTTCCGTGTTACCTAGTTTATACTTAACGTTTGTATTCGTCTTCCCTATCTGTAGTACCTTGCTGTTACGAGTTGGGGATTTAGAATATAGTTATACGTCTACCCAGATCCCAACAGGTAACAAAAAAAAAAAACAAAGACAATCGGACTATAAAAGGGTAGACAAAGGATGCGAGTTTTCGTTGTATATAATAAAGTACCATAAATCCATTAACAAAATATTCAGCTTATAAATTACCCTTAACCAAACTTAACCTAAACATTAACATTATATACATATTAATAAAACATAAAACAATCTTGAAGCAAGTGGACGTGGGGAAGTAATACAAGATACATGTACTTAAGTGAGGAGCTGAGATGGCTGACGAGTAAGGCTGAGTATTGTAGAAGACGGTAGGTAGTCACTGCACGTAGGTTTAGAGGATAGATGATCCTGTGGTCACTTCCCAGAGCCAAGTCCTCTCTCCTCGAATTGGAACTGACAAAGAAGACTGAGGAGGTGACGCAACCCAGGATATGGAGAAGGGAAACCTCGGAGTGGTAACTAAGACGAGTCATACTCGTGTCTCGTCCCTAGATGGCGTTGCTCGTGGTGCTGGGTAGGTAGATCAGGACAATAGATGGCGTGGTTCGTAGTGCTGGGTGGAGGGGTTCGTAACACACCCCCCCTCCAAAGACCTCCGTAGCGCGGGCGCGAAGGAGGTGATCACCTGGTGCGTCTGGAGAGTAGCTGCTGCATTTTCACTGGAGCTCGGGATAAGGAGTCTGCAATCAGGTTGGATGAACGTGAGTGGGTTATGGTCGGTGAAGACTAGGGTTGCTTGTGGGCAAGACTGGAGGTAACATTCAAACTTCTTTATTGCCAACACCAGAGCCAGGGCCTCCTTCTCTATGGTCGAGTAGTTGGTCTGATGTTTTTTCAACTTGGCGGAGTAGTATGCCACAGGGTGAAGGACATCAGTGGTTGGGTCGGGTTGTAGGAGCACAGCCCCCACTCCGACACCGCTAGCGTCGATTTGCAGATGGAAGGGCAAGGTGTAGTCAGGGGGGTGGACTACAGGCTTGGAGGCAAGGAAGACTTTGAGGCGGTGGAAAGACTGGTCGCACCTCTGGTTCCAGATGTAAGGGACCGCAGAACTGGTAAGGTCTGTAAGGGGTCCGGCCACGCTGGAGAAGTTACTGCAGAACCGACGGTAGTAGCCGCACATCCCCAGGAAGCGCAGGAGTTCCTTCCTCGTCCTTGGAGTGGGGAAGGACAAGATGGCTCTAGCGTTTGCGTCCTTGGGTCTCACCATACCATGCCCAACGATATGTCCCAGGTAAGTCACCGAGGCCCGGCCAAAAGCAGATTTAGCCAGGTTTATGGTGAATCAAGTCTTGCAGTCGTGCAAACAGTATCTCCAAACGCACCAGATGTTCGTCCCAGCTGTCGACACCTGCCAAGGTCATCCCAGGTAGGCGAACGTCCACCTAGATCCTGAATTAGGAAGTTGATGGCCCTCTGGAATGTGGCGAACGTTAAAAGAAATAAGCATATAACCAAATATTGAAAAAGACAAATGGAGTTATAAATGCCAGATTATTTTGGCCCTATCCGTGAGTCCCCCTTGATAATATCCTTTCAATAAGTCCCCCGTACTGATAAATTTGGCACAGCCTATGCTGTCTATTATATCTTCAATCAAAGGTAAAGGGTAGGAGTCTGAGACAGTGACCTGGTTCACTTTACGATAATCGGTACAGAAACGAAAAGTGCCATCGGGTTTTGGAATGAGAAGGCAAGGTGAAGCCCAGGGGGAGGTACTAGGCTCAGCTAAGTTATGTTTTAACAAAAAATCTACCTCCTTTTTCATAATCTCTTTTTTGTGGATTTAGTCGATAGGCTGATTGCCTAATGGGTTGTACATCATCCGAGATTAGCTTAATATCATGTTTAAGTATATTGCAAAACCCTGGGAGGTCTGATGTGACTTTAGGAAATGTTGATAATAACTTGGTGAGATCTTTTGCTTGAGATGGATTCAGAACAGAAAAATACTCATCCAAGTTGTTGAGTATGTGACTGTTAGCAGGGTTTTCTTTAGGTAGAGGGAAGTCTAAATTCTCCAATAGGGCCATGTCATCTGTCTCCGGCTCCGGCCCTGACAAAACCGTATGCAATACAGGTTGACTTATAGCCTCTGGGATGTCTTCCTCTGACTGCCTGGAATGGTAAAGTTTCATGAGATTAATGTGAACAAGTTGTGAATCTTTTCTGCGATCAGGAGTATGGACTATATAGTTGAGGGGAGATAGTTTATTAGCATTGATTTGAAAGTTTTGATGGAACCGTTCCAAGCAACCTTGGGACGGTGGGTGATAAGCCGAAGATGTACAATGGTCCACACTGAGGTCTTTCATCACCTGTTTGAACAAAGATGGATCAGATTGTTGGGCTGTAATGAGCTCATCCTTACTAATGGTCTTATTGTACAGATCTTCTGTGGGTAGGAAGATATTAGAGGTGGTTTTAGATGAAGAGGGCCCATTTCGCACACTCTGTGACCGGGTGACAGCACAAGATGGGAAAAGATGAGGAATAGTTTCTTTAAGGTCAGTGGTGGAGTTGACAGGTAAGGGAGAGTCGACTGTCTTTATGTTAGGAACCACTAGATCTCCTACTAAGTCATTACCCAATAATAAATGAATGCCGCACACAGGCATTGGGTCTTTCCTTAGGGCTATTTGCACTTCCCCAGTAATCAAGGGACATTGGAGGTGCACTTTAGCTAAAGGATAGGAAGAATGGGATGAGAGATCCGAAATTAGAACACTCTCATTAGTAAATGCGGTAGATATATCAGGAATGACGTTAAACAGGATGATAGATTGTGCTGCGCCCGTATCACGTAGTATACGAATAGGGAAAGAACGAGACCCCTCCATGATTGAAATTTTTCCCTCATAGGTGAATGAAGAGAAGAGATCCTGATGGGGCCTTTCCACATTGGTATTTGCTATTGGTTTGGATTTGGGATCCAGGGAACTACTTTTAGCAATTCGACACTTTGGGTGTTTACAAGTCTGGATCGTATGGCCTGGGTTTTTACAGTAAGAACAAGTAAGCTTGGTTGCATCGGGGGAGTAGGTGTGGGACCTTTCGACCTACCACTCACGTTCCCAAGGTTATCATCAGAGGAGGACCTAACATGTCGGGAAGTACGACGTTCTCTACTGCCCAGTGACTCTACCAACAAAGCGTACGCATCAGCCAGCTCAGCAGCACGCCCTAAATTAACCTCTCCACGCTCCTCCACATGCTTCAAGATGTGAAATGGTATCTTGCTCTTCCACTCCTCCAGGACTACCAAATTTAACAAATCCTGAAATGTGGAGGTCTTCTGTAGCCTCTAACCACTTCTTAAAAACCTAAGCTTTTCTTGAGCAACCTCAACAAAGGTGTGGGAAAATGGTTTGGTTAGTTTTACGAAACTTCTGCCGGTATCCATCTGGCGTGATAGCATAAGAGGTGAGGATATTCTTTACGTTATCATAGTCATCAGTCTGGTCTAAACAGTTATAAACTCTACGAGCCTTACCATATAATTTAGGAACTAACACTGACACCCACTGGTCCTTTGGCCACTCATTCTTCCCGGCTATTTTCTCAAAAGTCCTAAATGACCCGTCCATATCGGATTCATCAAACCCGGGAACAAGGGAAGAAGCAGTAGCAGGGTTAAAAGCAGCTAGTTTCTCTCTTAATGCCACTTCTTTTGATCTAAACTCCGATGTTAAGGTGACTTCTATCTCTTACCTGTAGTTCTTTCAGTCTAACCTCCTGCTCCAACTTGGCCCGTTCCGACCTTTCTTCAGGCTCCAACTTGGCCTGCTGCTCCAACTTGGCCTGTTCCAACTCGAGTTCTTTCATTTTGATTTGGAACTCGAACCTAGCTCGTTCTAGTTCCAAGGCGTCTATTCGTTGTGTTTTTTCTTGAGGGCTAGCCAGACCTGAAGCAACTTCTGAGTGAGGAGGGGTGGTGGATAGTGGTTGAAGTTTCTTGGACATGGGCGTTAATCTGTCAACAGCGGATTCTTTTAAAACTTCATGTTGAACCAGCACTTCAATCACATGATTTTTAACATTTCCTTAGTCAGTTGCTGTGAAAATGGGATATTATAATAGTTGGCTATTTCTTTCCATTCTTTCTTCAGGATATTAACACGTACTTAGCTACGAAGGATTTTCAATAAAAAATCCTGAGATCAAAACCTGAGGTGGCCATTGTTAAGAAAAACAGGATAAATTAACTAATGGTCCAAAGATAAGATAAGTGGATAACCCTAGAAAATATCACGGCAGGATAACTAGAAAGTCCCGAAACTAACCAAGTTATACCTAGGAAATTACACTATGATTATTGTTCTTCTGAGAAGATCCAGATAAGGATAAGAGACTTGAAAGAGTAGAAAGGCTACGGCATAAATATAAAGATCTCGATTAACAACCCTGATATAATTTGAAAGAGTGTAGGGCGTATTACGGTATTAATATAAAGATCCGGGATTAACAACCCCTGATAAAATGGTAAGATTGACCCTGAATGAGATAATGAGAAGAACAATAATTGAGGCTTTATAATTATGGGGTCCTGGCAGAGCGTGGCGTCTCAAGATATCACTTCACCGTAAACTAGTGACTATGGAACAACCCATTTGGAGTGAGGGTACGGCATTAAACAGATCCGGATTCGTCCCAACACTCGATAAGACTTACTACACAACTGCCACGTGTAATAACAGGTAAGCCTTATGACACTTGGAACCTAATATCCTACGTCTGTCACTCTTACTATACGATAATACCAATATATGCACACACATATGAAGGAAACTTTAAACTACCGTAAAGCAATTGTGAACAGAAGTGACTGGGAGGAATAATTAACACTGAGCAACAAGGGAGGAAGGAATATGGTACTTAAGGTCGTGTCCTGTCACGGTCGCCATTTGTTACGAGTTGGGGATTTAGAAGAGGAAGAGGTCGCCTACCCAGATCCCAACAGGTAACAAATAATAAAAAAAAAACAAAGACAATCGGAGACTATAAAAGGGTAGACAAAGGATGCGCAGTTTTCGTTGTATATACAGAGTACCATAAATCCCTTAACAAAATATTCAGCTTATAAATTACCCTAACCAAACTTAACCTAAACATTAACAGTATATACATATTAATACAACATAAACAATTTTGAAGCAAGTGGATCGGGGAGGTAATACAAGATACATGTACTTATGAGGAGCTGAGATGGCTGACGAGTAAGGCTGAGTATTGTAGAAGACGGTAGGTAGTCACTGCACGAGGGGTTTAGAGGATAGATGATCCTGTGGTCACTTCCCAGAGCCAAGTGCCTTCCTCGAATTATTGGAGCTGACAAAGAAGACTTTGAGGAGGTTACGCAACCCAGGATATGGAGAAGGGAAACCTCGGAGTGGTAACTAAGACGAGTCATACACGTGTCTCGTCCCTAGATGGCGTTGCTCGTGGTGGTGGGTAGGTAGATCAGGACAATAGATGGCGTGGTTCGTAGTGCGGGGTGGAGGGGTTCGTAATAGCATGGTTAAGGGTAAATTATAGGAAGCTGAATATTTTGTTAAGGAATTTATGGCACTTTATTATACACAACAAAAACTCGCATCCTTTGTCTACCCTTTTATAGTCCGATTGTCTTTGTTTGTTTTTTGTAGTTGCCTGTTGGGATCTGGGTAGAATTTTAACTATATTCTAAATCCCCAACTCGTAACAATATATATATATATATATATATATATATATATATATATATATATATATATATATATATATATATATATATATATATATATATATATATATATATATATATGTGTGTGTGTGTGTATCTGGTCGGAGGGAATTTATTCTCACTTGACTTGGGGTTTATTATTATTAGATGGTAATTGCAGTGGAAGCGCCCCTTGGAGAAAAAACCAGAACCAGCACAAACACACTAAAAATTACAAAAAAAAATAATAATTCTCCATGACCCGTGGAAGGATAGCACCTGTGATTGGTGTGACGCACTGTAAAATTTAGACACTTCTATTCCCTCCAACACTACAGACACAATCAATAATGGTACACTGGGGAATAAAAGTTCTACATGATATTGAAATTATTAGAAACTTATAAAATGTCTCATTAGACAACAAGAAATTCAAAGTATTAAGAATATGTTGCTTGCACACATGAACAGGCCTTAAGGGCTTTCTACAAAATGATATCAATCACTGAGAAAATGGTTTAGAAAATAAGAAATTATTCACTCCACCATGAATAGGCCTTAAGGGCACTCAACAAAATAATGTTACACCAACAAATGCACACCTTTTAACCTGGCTTAAGACACTACACTGGGGAACAAAAGTTATACATCATATTGAAAATATAAAGAAATATTAAATACATTAAAAGAACTAAATCAACAATATTACTTACAACAGAGAGGATGAACCTCATCTGAAAAACAGTTCCCTCTTTATCTGACATCAATTAGTGACACATAAACATAAAAACAATACTATCAAAATTATTTAAGAAATATTAATTACACACCGTAAGACAATATCAGTCACTGAAAAAATAGTATTAAGTACACAGTAAGACAATATCAGTCATTGAAAAAATATTATCACTATACTGGGAAGTTATTGAGTCCACCAATACCCGTGAAAATATGCTCCTTAACCTCACACATAGGTTCCACATGCACCCATATTTTCTTAAGGCACAAACAAGCCCTTCTCAATCTTGGAAAATGTACCTTTAAGTACCCACTAGACTCCTGGTCTCAGTGTGTGACCATTCATTCACTCAGTTAGCCTCATTTTACACTCAGTACATTCATGAAACGGAAGGGAGTGGGCCAATCAGTCCTTGTTCAGTTGAGAGGATCTTTAGCTTCCCTTTAGTAAAAGGTTTTCACTAAACTGCCTTTAGATTTGTAGTATTGTGAGCCGAGGTGGAGGAGATCTGTTTACCCCAAACGATCGTCAAACGGGGACAGACGATGGTCCCACGTCGTTAGTTGTACACCCAGACAGCTGGTTTCACTCCAATCCTCAACCACGTGGATTCAACTCAGGTGAGTGGACGCATACGGTTCGTGTGGACGTTTCATACCTTGTGGGCTATACAGAAGCCCTGCAACAAACCCTCTGTTAGCTATTGTCTCACATCACAGTCACTCACTCATTGTTTGTTCCTACCGCCCTATTTAGCTCTGTCTGAGATTGAATAAATCTCACTTGTTAATACTGATGTTAAATGAACGAAGGAACCAGTTCACGTGGTCGTTTCTCCTGGGTAGAACACAGGGGTGGTCCTGCTAGCTTGACCACTATCTCAACTCTAAACAAACACACTCCCACCAGGCGCTCACGCCTTGAAGGAGTGACTCATTTACCACACGACTAATAGCTTAATTAGGACGTATGCAACATCGTCAGAGTGGGAGACGATCTATAATCATTTTCAATTTAATAACTGATATTTAATTTCATACTTCACGTCCAAATTAAGTCACCAGAGTATACTTAATATATAATAGGCGCAGTTCCCTAAATTCTCACTACGGTTGTGGAATCGCCACTCTCACTCAGACGACCTTGAAAGACTTAGTATCGCCAATATGGCATTGCGTCTAAATATCTCACTGAAATTTCTGAATATTACACACATATATATATATATATATATATATATATATATATATATATATATATATATATATATATATATATATATATATATATATATATATATATATATATATATATATATATATATATGCAAGTAAATCAGAAAAGTGCTGTGTTCCAGGTATATGCTGATAACCACAAGATTCAGATTCAGAATTGCCCCCGAGGGGGCTAGTTTATTGGGCACCCCCTTACATCCTGTGCAAGGTGAAGCGCAGAAGTGTTTACAGCGCCCAACAGGGAAGTATGAAAAGTTCATACTTGCCTTTATGACTCGTACATTATGGCAAAGAGTGGCAGGTCCCTAATAATGTCAAATGCTAGGCCTGTGACTAGGAGGAGGGATATCTGGTCTGGGAGGGAAGAGGTGTTGGTAACGGCTGGAGACCTATAGGAGGAGGTCATAGGGCAAGTGAGGATGTAGTGAGAGAGGGTGTGAGAGTCGGGTTGGCCACAAAGTTTACAAACAGTGCGGTGAGGCTCAGGGTTGCCAATGTACTCCCATAGGTACCTGTACCCTAGGCGCAGTCTCATGTATATAAGCTGTTGAGATCGAGTCAGGGATTGATATTCTTTGTAGTGGCGGTTGTCGTCACCGGTTACAGCGTCATAGTGGCATAGTGTGATGCTACCCCGTTGTTTCAGGTATGTCCAATTTTCGTTGAATGCCTCTCGTTGTGTGGCGTGTATGCGAGATTTGAGATGATTCAGGGAGAGGACGAGAGTGGCTTCAATATCTCCTTCTTGTGTAGTTTCTTTGGCAAGCTGATCAACAGTGTCACAGGCAGTTATTCCTATATGTGACGGGATCCAAAGAAACTTGACACGGATGTCATCAGTTTGTTCTAGCCCGGCATCGGCGGCTAGGGTGTGTTGGGCGGCAGGGGAGGAGGGGGAGGGTAATTTGAGCCTCGCTAGCGCAGAAGTGCTGTCGCTGATTGTAAGGAGGTTCCGGCGTTCAGTGCGAGCATAGGTCGCCCCCTCATGAATGCCCGCGAGGATGGCTATGCTTTTAGCATCAGTGGAGGAGGCCCAGTCGTGGACCCTGATTTTCCTGCAGGCCTGGCGCTCAGGAATCCACGCAGCTGCCCCAGCGCTGCCTAGCGTGGTAACAGACCCATCACAGTAGACGAGGATAGGAGGGTGGGATGTCTTTAGAGAGGAGGCGACATCATTAATCTGCTCAAGGCAGTTAAGTTTGAGCATATACCTCAGTTGGGTGGATTTACGACCAGGGAAGGTGTGGACGACAACATCAACACACGGGAAAGTCCACGGCGGTAGAGGCGGATGAGTGTACTCGGGAGGGAGAGAGGTCGAAGGGGTGTAGAGGTGATAACGCAGGATGTCAGCAGCAGTGTGGACGGGCCAGAGTTGAGAGGGAGGGGGGAAAGTAAAGGGGACAGGCCGGCGCAGGAGGGTGTTAAGATGTGAGTTCAGTGAGCGCGACAGGGGAGTCGGTTGCTCACTGCGAAGAAGTTTAACACCAAGGATGGCATTGAGAGCAGTAATTCGATCGCAGACGGAAAGCAGGATTTGTTCGCGCTGCATGACTTCTATTCTGGTGGTCATAGGGCAGCCGAGGATGAGTCTCATCGCTCTGTTTTGGATTTTCTCTATGCTTTGTTTCTCGCGCTGGGAGGCAACTACAAGGACAGGAGAGGCATAATCTATGACAGCTCTGACGATGGCAATGTACATGAGACGTAGGGCCCTGACAGAGGCTCCTTTGAGGCCGTGAGTGATGGACTGGAGGGGCCTCGTTCGTTGGCGGCACTGAGAGATGACGTGGGCGGTGACAGCGGAGGTGGTGGCTCTGGTAGTGGCTCGCACAGGTAGACCAAGGTACCTGTAGGTGCGTACTTGATCGATGTCTTGTCCTTGCAGAGTCAGTGGTGTCTGACGCCGGAAGCGTGAGATGAACTTGATTTTAGTGTGTGAGATGACTAGGCCGAGTGTTTGACAGGTCCGGGGGAACGTGGAGAGTATAGGTTGTTCATGTTGCACTGTAGTAATTTGGAGGAGAATATCATCAGCGTAGCTTATGATGTGACCGTCTAGGGCGCGCTCAGCAAAGATGACGTTGAGTCGGCAGATGGAGTTCATGAGAACATTAAGGAGTGAAGGGCTGAGTACACCTCTCTGAGGCGTGCCAAGATCAAGGTCCCTGATCTTAGAGTAGTGGCCCTGAAAACGGACACGGGCCTGTCGATGGGAGAGGTAGTCATCAATCCACGTGAGGAGTTTGCCCTTCACATCCATGTGAGTGAGGCCCTCAAGGATCAATTCACTGTTGGCTTTATCAAAAGCACCCTTGAAGTCGACGAAGAGGGAGGTTTTGGCGGAAGTGTTCGCCATGTAGTGAGCGATGCAGTGAGCAGTACTCTTTCCGGGGCGAAAACCATAGACGTCAGGGTGCAGGTGGGCTTCAATTTTCCAGTGGAGGCGGTGGCGTATCATGCGCTCCATCATCTTTGAGAAGCAGGAGATGAGGGATATTGGACGATATTCATCTTGTCTGCCTGGTTTAGGGACTGGGATGGTGGTGGCAGTCTTCCATAAGTGAGGTAGCTGACCAGTATCAAAAGAGAGGTTAAAGAGACAGAGGAGAGGGTTACCAGGGGTGGCAATAAGGGCATTTAACACATCATATGTGACGCCGTCATCGCCTGGGGCGGTGGACCGACCACGCTTAACAGCATTTAGTAGTTCACACTGTGTGAAAGGCACGTCAGTGTCTGCAAATAGGTCTTGGTACTCAAAGATGCGCTGTCGGCGTTGTGGTTGCAG
>NW_024726778.1:0-10627 GCF_018991925.1 Homarus americanus | reverse complement strand
ATCATTGTCTTCGTTCAGTTACGTATTGCTGGTAGGATTGGTGATGGTGGTAGGATGGTGATGGTTGTTGGATGGTGGTGGTAGGATGGTGATGGTGGTGTTGGGATGGTGATGGTGGTGGTGATGGTGATGGGATGGTGGTGGTGGTAGGATGGTGATGGTGGTAGGATGGTGGTGGTGGTGGGATGGTGGTGGTGGATGGTGATGGTGGTGGGATGGTGATGGTGGTGGGATGGTGATGGTGGTGGGATGGTGATGGTGGGATGGTGATGGTGGTGGGATGGTGATGGTGGGTGATGGTGATGTTGGGTGGTGGTGGTAGGATGGTGATGGCGGTAGGATGGTGATGGTGGGATGGTGATGGTGGTGGGGTGGTGTGGTGGGATGGTGATGGTGGTGGATGGTGATGGTGGATGGTGATGGTGGTAGGATGGTGATGGTGGTGGGATGGTGATGGTGGTAGGATGGTGATGGTGGTAGGATGGTGATGGTGGTAGGATGGTGATGGTGGTAGGATGGTGATGGTGGATGGTGATGGTGGTAGGATGGTGGTGGTCAGGATGGTGATGGTGGTGGGATGGTGTGGTGATGGGATGAGTGGTGGTGGGATGGTGATGGTGGTAGGATGGTGATGGTGGTAGGATGGGTGATGGTGTGGGATGGTGATGGTGGTAGGATGGTGATGGTAGGATGGTGATGTTGTTGGTAGGATGGTGATGGTGGTGGGATGGTGATGGTGGTAGGATGGTGGTGATGGTGGTAGGGATGGTGATGGTGGTGGGATGGTGGTGGTGGATGGTGATGGTGGTAGGATGTTGTGTGGTGGGTGATGATGGCGGTAGGATGGTGATGGATGGTGATGGTGGTAGGATGGTGATGGTAGGATGGTGATGGTGGTAGGATGGTGATGGTGGTAGGATGGTGATGGTGGGATGGAAGGTGATGGTGGTGGGATGGTGATGGTGGTGGATGGTGATGGGATGGTGATGGTGGTGGTGGGATGGTGATGGTGAGGTAGGATGGTGATGGTGGTAGGATGGTGATGGTGGTAGGATGGTGATGGTGGTGGGATGGTGATGGTGGTAGGATGGTGATGGTGGTAGGATGGTGATGGTGATGGGATGGTGATGGTAGGATGGTGATGGTGGTGGATGGCAATGACGGTAGGATGGTATTAGCGGTGGATGGTGATAGGATGGTGATGGTGGTGGGATGTTGATGGTAGGATGGTGATGGTATTGGTGGATGGTGGTGGTGGTAGGATGGTGATGGTGGTGAGGATGGTGATGGTGGTGGGATGGTGATCGGTGGTAGGATGGTGATAGGATGTGGTGATGGTGGGCAGGATGGTGATGGTGGTAGGATGGTGATGGGGTGGTGGGATGGTGATGGTGGTGGGATGGTGATGGTGGTAGGATGGTGATGGTGGTAGGATGGTGATGGTGGTGGGATGGTGATGGTGGTGGGATGGTGATGGTGGTAGGATGGTGGTGGTGATGAGGATGGCAATGACGGTAGGATGATAATGGCGGTAGGATGGTGATGGGATGGTGGCGGTAGGATGGTGATGGTGGTAGGATGGTGATGGTGGTGGGATGGTGATGGTGGTAGGATGGTGATTGGTGGTAGGATGGTGATGGTGGTGGGATGGTGATGGTGGGATGGTGATGGTGGTGGGATGTTGATGACGGTGGGAGTGATGATTGGCGGTGGATGGTGAGGATGGTGATGGTGGTAGGATGGTAAGGTGGGATGGTGATTGAGTAGGATGGTGATGGTGGTGATGGTGATGGTGGATGGTGATGGTGGTAGGATGGTGATGGTGGTAGGATGGTGATGGTGGTGGGATGGTGATGGTGGTGGGATGGTGAGGGTGGGTGTGGTGTGGTGGTAGGATGGCAATGACGGTGGGATGATAATGGCGGTGGGATGGTGATGGGATGGTGATGGTGGTGGGATGGTGATGGTGGGTGGTGATGGTGGTAGGATGGTGATGGTGGTGGGATGGTATGGGATGGTGATGGTGTTGGGATGGCAATGGCGGTGGGATGGTGATGGTGGTAGGATGGTGGTGGGCCGTCTGCCAGCAATTTACAGTACCTAGATGTGATATGTTTGGGAGTTTCAGCACCACTGACGTATTTACACACACACACACACACACACACACACACACACTCTCCTCTGGAAATACCATCCCTCAGCCTCCACCACCAGCACTGGAAAGGTTTGGCAGCCAACTAATGCACCACCCCTGTCATCGCCACCTCACTGCACCAGCAACCCACCCACCTCGCAGTCCGCCACTACCCAACAAAAATTCAGCCACTGTAGAAGCCCACACTGATAGATATGAAATAGCACCATCCCATGTGTGCTCATCAACAACTCCTGATTTATGGCACTGTACAGCCCTGTAAATGTATTCAATACATATTATATCGTATATGCAATCAAATGTGAATCTGTATATTTTCATACCGGCTGCAGCTCTAATAATAAGCCGTTTATTATTATTATTATTATTATTTCACACACACACACACACACA
Organism: Homarus americanus; assembly: GCF_018991925.1. Classification (NCBI taxonomy): domain Eukaryota; kingdom Metazoa; phylum Arthropoda; class Malacostraca; order Decapoda; family Nephropidae; genus Homarus; species Homarus americanus. The sequence continues at coordinate 8,076 of NW_024726778.1, read as the reverse complement.
CGAACTGGGTATATAATAGGTATTAGAGATTACCTGATGAGACCGTACATATACAACCTGGAAAATTGGGATTAAGTCATATTACCTCAGGCTGGAGTTAACAGTGAGTTAATATTAAAAATCAAATAAGAAACATAGGAGGGGGTCTAGCTTCAGGTAATAATCAGACTAAAAATAAATATACTTTTTTAGTACATTTTTATTGGCAAATAAAATAATACATAAAATAAATAAAGAAATAAATACATTAATTAAAGAGGCGACAATACAGCACGGTCACTCAAAATCGCATAGAGTGAATCAGTGAAGAGATACGACTTTGGACATAATATGTACTTGCTGTTCAGGTCGTCTCGGGTCGTCTTGGAAATAGTATTAGGTACGAGGAAGCTGGTAGGGTAATATTGTGTGTGTGTGTGCGCGCGCTAGTCTGTCCGTGTAATGAAGGGGAAAATACGTAGGAGGAAGAATAAAGAAAATGATGAGAACATTGACTTCAGGGAGAAATTCCTCTGGCAAGCAAAGGTATGGCACATAACATAGGAAAAATGACAATGAAATGATAATGATGATGATGATGATGATGATGATGCTGAGTGCTGAGACGACTGCTGCTGAGGATGAAAGACGATGAAAAGAAGACAAGATGATTAGGGAACACTTGATGATGAGGTAAAAATAAGAAAAAGCAAAGATGATGGTAACAATATTGTTTTTTAGTAGCGGTAACATACTCTTTTTTAACATTAAATAGTCATAGAAGATAAAAGTAGATCATCCTATTCACATATAAATGATTAATTTCATTGAAGACCTAACCTAAACAAGCCTAACCTTACCTAGCACTTGCCTAACCTTACCTAACCTAACTAAAGCAGAAACTAACCTAACCTAACCAAACCTAACCTAACCTAACCTAACCAAGCCTAGCCAAGACCTAACTAACCTAACCTAGCAAACCTAACCGGAACCTAACCTAGCCAAGCCTGAACCTAACCTACTTGGGCAGCACTGCCTAGCCAGACCTAACCGAACCTAACCTTGAACCGAACCTAACCGAATCGCTCAGCTAAAAACGTGTGCTCGGTGGAGAGAGAGGGAAGGATGAGGTGTGGAGGAAGGATGATGGAGGGCGAGATGATGGAGGTGGAAAGGGATTATGGAGGAGGAAGAATGAGGAGGAGGGAAGGAATGAGGGGAGACTGGAAAGATGAGGAAGGAGGGAAAGAATGGGGAGACGGCCGTGTGGGTGTAAAATGGTCAAGAGAAGAATTCTCCCAGGGAGATAAATGACTCATTTCCTCGAAACTTTCCTCGGAGTCAACAACCCTAGAGTGTAAGCTGTGACTCTCTATGGTGCTCTGCTACTTTCCTTTGGTCTCCAGCTAACCTTTCAGTCGGGGATTTATAAAGTCGTGGTTTAGTTCAGCTGCTCTCTTCTCACGAGGTCTGAGTGGTGGCAATATTTAATGTTTTGTTTTACAATTATAGTTCAAGGACTATTTCAAGACAATTTACATTTACAAATTTACTAAAGAAGAGAAATAATGGATTATTTTTAGTTCTAATCATATGTTTGTTTTGTTTCTTTAGCATTTATCTTATTTTTTGTTTTCTCTCTTTCTTTTCTCTTCATCCTCTAGATTACACATCAGTAATGACTTAAAATGATGAACCAGTGGGCCAAGCTCCACCGTGTAGTCACCTACCTATACGACTTTTACTTATGTGACAATGCTGTATGTCTAAACTGTATATGGAAATGATATGAAATAGTCTAGCTTATTCTGTTAGATGCAAAATAATTCAGTAAAGCTTGTAAATACTGATTAGTTTTTAGAATCTCACCAAGAACTAATCAAACCCGCATTTGCTTGTAATTTCACTGAGCGATCGAGATGTCTTCAATGAGAGAAGACGCAGGATACAATAAAACAAGCTAAGATAGAGGGAAGAAGAATGTAAGAACAGTAAATATAGTAGAGTTCTCTGATCCCCTCTTTCGTCTCTTCTCTAGCTCAGGTGCACAAAGTTATCACACTGGGGAAAACTTTTCAACATTTTTCGCTATACTGAACAAGGTGTTGAGTTTACCTGATTCAGTATTGAAGGTAAAATTTTTCCAAGGTTTATTTTATTGTAATAAGTAACCTGAAGAAACGACATAATCTTGTCTGAATTCTTTTCTTTCACGTAAATAACACAAAACTGGACCTCAAATGTAGAAATTTACGTGCATTTACACTGCTTCAATATTTAAAACATAATAGATGCAGGGTTTTTTTACCATTATCGATGACGTAATATACGACACGAACAAGAACGACAAATATAACAAAAACTTACGGCACAGAACGGCGACTTACGAGCCAAAGTTCTCAAAGATCCATAAACCATGTTACCTTTTCTACCTGGATAAGAGAAGTCATCTGCAGACGTCTGCACTAGAAAAACCACAACAACTCCTATAACTCAAATACCATCCTATTAAAGGCATCTAAACATTATCTTTCTCTGCCGTTATAGAAAAGAAAAAAAATTCTGTTAGGGTTTATTCCTACAGTAGTGAGTCAGACAGAAGGGAACAGGAAAGTCACAAAAAATAATACTAAATAACACGAGAAGCAGAAGAATGTTAGAGGAAGCGTAAAGATGAATGTTCAGCTTGACACACGGCAAACAAAAACCCATTTACTTGACCTTATATGGTAAATAGGAAGACTTAACTGCCTGATTAGTTAAAACAGGCGATTTTCGTCGTAGAAAAATATGCAGGCGCAGTATTGTAGTAGTAAAACTTGACAGGCGCAGTTTTTCATAGCAGGTACAATTTTTAGTAGCCAAATAAACAGATATATTCAAAGTTGTTGTTTTTGTTTTTCAGGCCAATTTCTGGTGGTAGAAGCTGTGACGTTGTGTGTCTTGCCGCATTTTCTCTCTACAATAGGAATAGTGGCGAACCAGCCCCATCTGTAGACTGACGGCTCAACTTAGGTTGTTTGAAATATTGAGAAAGTTGTGTACGTGAGGTTGTTTCCAGCGTGTCGTAGAGGCAATTATCTTCTCTTTATCTACATTGAATCTATTCCATTTACTTGTTAATTTTGTTTACTTCTTATGCTTACTGTTATGTTGCTTCTGATCCTCTCTTCTTTTTCCTTTCTCTTAATTCTCTTCTCTGCTTTACTTTACTTTCCTCCCTTCTCCTATTGTTTTTCTTGGTTATTTTCCTTTCTCTCTCTTTTAATTTATTTCTTTAATTCTTTATTTGTATTATTCTTCATTTCTTCTTTTTCCCCATCCTCTTGTTCTCTTCTCTCTCTGTTCGTCTTGTATTTACTTTTTTTTCTACCTGTCTATCTTTTATCGTTCGTTCCTTCCCGTCTTCTCTTTACTCTTCCATCCAGACAGTAATATAATCTCTTCTCCTCCTTCACCTTCCCACTCCTTAACACGCCCACTCTGACACAAACTATCAGTTGTTAATTATTCCCCACTTTAATATGTGCTCAGTGAAGGTTCACATGTGAGGCGACAAGGATCCTAATCACGGCTCTGAATCCAGCAACTACAGTAACTGAACCAGAGACAGTAATTTAAATATCAATTGTAAGCATAGCTATACTATTGAAACCTGAAAAGTGTGTGAAATCAGTGAAAAGTTAAAATTAAGTAAATTGTGTTTCGTCATACCTGGCTGGCATGCAGAGTGTGAAGGTTCATTATGAACCGTCTCTTCTTGAAATCTCTCTTGTTTACAAAATACGAATTTACTTATTTATTATGGACAAATTAAACTAGTCATAAATGTTACTATGGAATTATTTCTCTGTTACGTACAAACTTAAATTCCACTAGCTGATGACTAAGAAAATAGTTACATAAGAGTGTCAACACCCTCCTCTAACCTGAGGAGGAGGTCTTACGTCAAAAGTGTTCTGGTGATGATATTGATGAAAATAATGATGGATTAAAGTTGACATTACCTATAATCAGAATATATTAATAATTAAAAAAATACTCAATTCATGTCAAAAGGTTCCAAAATCACCCACTCTTAATGCCACATACTACAGTTCAGTTCCTTTTATTATTTTATATAAAACAGATAACCTAATATAAAACATATATCAAAATACAATCCTTCAGTGTTAGTTAAATCTTAACAATAAAAATTAGTGTGTTTCAAATTCACGTAACTATCAATAACTACGTGATATACGATGTTTATTATTTAATTTTATCCCACTGAATTTTATCACATAAGAAGATATATTGGGGAGAAGGGAGTTGAGTGGTGAAGGAGGAGGGAGAGAGGATCAATCTCAGTGAGGGGTCGACTGGTGTAATCTCTTTCCGGCTGGTACAGTGTGTGTTTTTATAATTAATTTGAGAATATACTTAAAATGTCTATCTAGTTATCGTGAACATAAGAGTTTATTCTCCTTTGATTATTTATATTAATTATAAATCAGTTCTGCAGCACAAGATAGTACAGTGTTGTGAGTAATGTTTGTAACACCACCTCCCAACATCAAATATTACCCAATACTTGTTTTTGTGTGTCTCCTTCTATAAAAGGTGATGAGTAATTCTTAAATAATTACCTTTCGTGATTTATGTTCGAAGTTCACCGTTTAAAACACGATAATATGTACGTGCAGTATTTTACTTTATAGCAATTAAGTATAACCCTTAATATTATTTAGTGAGCAAGTACTCTTTTGTTCATCCGCACAACATAACCTTCATCACGGGATATATATTACAATACATTAATTTAGGATTTTACTGTCTCACAAAGTTATTGTCTGATGCGATTTAATATCCTCCTCAGGAACATTACAAACACCGTATTGATAATTATGTGGTCTCTTACGACTATTCACCTTTGAAACATTTCAGCAAATAATAATATCACATTAAGGGACTATAGCACAAGTCCTCATTCTCCATTGTGGAGGCTGGTGCAGAAAAATTAAATTAATTATCCAGAGTATCCTAAAATGTTTCTCTCAGCCTGGCACTGGCACTAAAGGCCACCAGAGGCACAACCCTTCAGGCTGATAGTGAAAGACTGGATGAGGGTTGGCTGCTCACCAAGGCAGGTATTTTGTAGCGTAATTTGGTATATAGAGAAACGTAGGTCAATGTGGTCTGCGTAGTGGTGTAGATGGGCATTTAAATATATAATATCTTTTATTTCAGACCTTATGTAGATGACAAATGCATAGACGATTTACATTAAAGTACACACACACACACACACACACAAAACAGCATACATAATAAAATGATAACAAACTTAGAGCTTACCTTTTCTTCCGTCATGGCAGGTCAGAGATCTACAACCAACCAAGGTCGCTTTTATACACACACACACACACACTGCCGCGGACATCTCATCTCTGGCACTGACGGCTGGGTGTAGACACTCTGGACGCGAGGAAGGTGACTGGACACGAGGGCCCTGTGGGAAAGACATTGGACATTGAGTACACCAACAATCAGGAAGGACCGGACACCAAAACACAGAAAATTGGACACGAGAAAACTAAGCAAGAAAATTGGACATTAAAGAAGGAAACTGGATATCTAGGGAGAATTTGACACAAAGAAAGTATATAAAAAAAACTGTAGACGAGGACGAAATTGGACATCTGGTGTTAGGAACAAGATGGGTCTGAAGGATGTTGCACCGGCTGTCAGAACCGCCTGGTGTGGACGGTGACGATAATCATGGGGATGCTCTACCTTAATATTCTTCATATATCGTCAATGACTCGGGGTGTTGGTAAGTAAGAGAGAGAAGAGAACAGGAGTAGCGTATACACTCATACATATTCCTTTGATCACTTCATTACCACAAATCGAGCCCTCCTCACCGCTCATTTCTCCCATTTCGTCTACAGGTGCCCAAGGGAGAGGAGTTTAGAAAGGAGACACTCAGTGGTAGTCAGTGTCTTGATTCCTCCTTGTCTCTGGCTTTTTTAAACATAGAAGCTGAAATTTGGACTCGATAGTGACCAAGTAGTTTCAAAGTTAAATGTAAAAAATTGGCTTTATAATTATACCTGAACTACTTCCCTTTGATGAACTTTATAATTATACCTGAATTACTTTCCACACTGAAAGCTCAAAGGTAACACACACCACCACATGATATATTGGACTGTATATTTGTGAGCAACGTTTGGTATCGCGTGCTATTCACAGACTCATTCTCCCAGATACGTAAGTGATAATTATAAGGTATCTTCTCTTAATCATTCCCATTCAATAAAAAAATTTCTCTCAATAAAATTTTGTGTTAGCTTGTCTCCCCAACCTTCAATTTGCCTGTCATATGAATTTTGTTATTTTATATATTGCATTCCTTTTAAATATCTAAATCTTCCTACCAATTTTCATACTCATTTGCGTAACCAGTAAACCTAACCTAACAACTAAATGAACCTAACCTAACTTAACCTAAATGAACCCAACCCAACCTAACCTAACCTAACCTAACCTAACTTAACCTAAATGAACCTTAACCTAACCTAACCTAACCTAAACTGTAAACTAACCAAACCTCTCATCCCATAACTTATTTATTTCAGCATTTCTAAAACTCCTGCGCCAACACACCACAGCCGAAGTTAGGTTAGGTTAGGTTAGGTTAGATTAGGATTAGGTTAGGTGGTTAACCTTAGTGAAATAAGCTGGGAGACTAATCTTCACGTGTTTTGATCTTTACAGAGAAGAGAGAGATAGCAAGAGTCATGTCCGGGGATGGTGATGAATAATGGTAGTGATGATGAGAAACAACAAGGTGGCAAAAAACCAGGAAAATAAGACTTGTATGATGATGATGATGATGATGATGATGATGATTATGATGATGATGGTATGATGATTACTACCAAGATGACAATGATGATGGTGATGGACACAATGGAACCCTATACATAAAAACCAATTACATTATACCAAAACATAACAAACCGAAGAGGTATGAAAAAATAAAAATGAAGTTACTTGGAAAGAAGAGAACCAAAACCCGAATGAAACAAGAAAGACGCAAACTAAAATCACACAACAACAACAGCATAATAAAAGAAAACGACCTCACAGAGAAGAAGAATAATTCGAACAGAGAGAGAAAATGGAAACCCTATCCCTGAAAAACACTGAAAATTTTGGTGAAAATAATAACAACAGGAATATCATATTAAAACAAACTAAACAAAAAACAATAAACCAAAACTGTATATAAACAATAAACCACCCGAAGTTGGTTTAAAAATGTTGAAATACAAGCTCAGGCAGATAATATACCACTTGGAAGTTAATGCCATTAAACCAGGAATTAAACCAAGTGGAGTAGAAGTCAATAAACCAGATGAGAGTAAATCAAACTCTCAGAACAACTCAAGAGCGGGCCCTGAGGGTGAACTGGTTGAGCATAATATTTCAAGAGTTGACCGAGGTGAGGCTGAGGGAAAGGCTGACCACGATAAATTTGTTTACAATGGTCACTACGCCCTCAACGAGATGCTCAGAGACAAGCCTGTGGTGAAGGTACGTACTGTAGGAGACGGTGAAGGTACCACTGTAGGAGGTGGTGAAGGTACCTACTGTAGGAGGCGGTGAAGGTATCTACTGTAGGAGGTGGTGAAGGTACCTACTGTAGGAGGCGGTGAAGGTCCGTACTGTAGGAGGCGGTGAAGGTACGTACTGTAGGAGGAGGAAGCTACTGTAGGAGGTGAGGTGGGTGATGAGGTCAGTGGCTTCTCGAGATATGATGGTGGGGAGAATGTGGAATGAAGGTATTAGGTGTTGGTGGGTGAGTGTGAGGTTGGAGAATGGGGGTAAGAATGATGAGTGTTGATGGGCTAGAGGTGATGTGAATTGTGGTGTGTGTGTGTGTGTGTGTGTGTGTGTGTGTGTGTGTGTGTGTGAGGGGGTAGTAGTAGTAGCAGTAGTAGTAGTAGTAGTAGTAGGTAAATAAATGGTGGGAAGGTGTGGCTATTGGGGGAGGCTGGAGGCCACGTAGAAAGAAAAAAAAAAAAAAAAAAATAGTAGTAGTAGTAG
>NW_024726777.1:0-18322 GCF_018991925.1 Homarus americanus | reverse complement strand
CAACACCCTGTTTGCCGGACTAATTGGTAACACAGTCTGCTCTTATTTGGATGATCTAATAGTAGTCAGTAAGGACGTCGATTCCCATCTGATAAAACTGCGTGAAGTTTTGGCCAAACTTTCCACAGCAGGACTCAAAATAAAACTCTCAAAGTGCGAGTTTTTAAAATCCAGAATCCATTTCCTTGGTCATGTAGTCGACGGTGAGGGCATACACACAGTTAATGATAAAGTCAAAGCTGTATCTCAGTTCCCGCGTCCTACCTCAAATGATCATGTGCGTAGCTTTCTCGGATTATCTGGTTATTATCGTTCCTTTATCAAGGACTATGCAACATTAGCATCGCCCCTAACGAGGTTGCTCAAAAAAGATGCAGTGTTCATATGGGATGCTGAACACGAGGAAAGTTTTACGGCATTGAAGACGGCGCTAACCAATGCCCCGGTTCTAGCATTCCCAGACTACACTCAACCTTTCACTCTCTGTACTGACGCATCCGGAATTGGAGTCGGAGCAGTGCTCATGCAAGAGGACACGCGTGGGAAGTTTAGAGTGATAGCATTTGCAAGTCGCAAACTAATCGATGCTGAAACACGTTATTCGGTGACGCATTTAGAAACGTTAGCCGTTGTGTGGGCACTTAAGAAGTTTAAAGACATTATCTTTGGCTACAAGATAACTGTTTTTACTGATCATGCGGCAGTCACCGAACTGTTCCATGGCAGAAACTTATCAGGCAGATTAGCACGCTGGTATCTGACAATTCAAGAGTTTGACCCCGACTTTAGGTATTTACCTGGGAGGGCGAATGTTGTCGCCGACGCTCTGTCAAGAAATATAGCACCAGTAATGCCTGTATCAGCATTCACTCTTTCGCAGCTGGAAGATGAGCAACGACGCGACCCATATTGGTCAGCTGTTATTTTTACTCTCGAATCGGACGAGGATGTTAAACTCCCCAAGTTATTTCTTCTCTTAAGTCAGTTTGAATTACGACATAACATACTCAATAGGACGAGAAAATCTCCTGAGGGTAATGTGTCTCAAATAGTCGTACCTGACACGTTGCGCAAAGCAGTAATGACATTGTTCACGAGAGTATAATAAAGTCCCCTGATCTAGTATAACAAAGTCCCCTGATCTAGTATAACAAAGTCCCCTGATCTAGTATAATAAAGTCCCCTGATCTAGTATAACAAAGTCCATTGATCTAGTATAACAAAGTCCCCTGATCTAGTATAACAAAAGTCCCCTGATCTAGTATAATAAAGTCCCCTGATCTAGTATAATAAAGTCCCCTGATCTAGTATAATAAAGTCCCCTGATCTAGTATAACAAAGTCCCCTAATCTAGTATAATAAAGTCCCCTGATCTAGTATAATAAAGTCCCCTGATCTAGTATAATAAAGTCCCCTGATCTAGTATAATAAAGTCCCCTGATCTAGTATAGCAAAGTCCCCTGATCTAGTATAATAAAGTCCCCTGATCTAGTATAATAAAGTCCCCTGATCTAGTATAATAAAGTCCCCTGATCTAGTATAACAAAGTCCCCTAATCTAGTATAATAAAGTCCCCTGATCGAAAAAAGGTATAACAAAGTCCCTAATCGGTATAACAAAGTCCCTGATCTGAGTATAACAAAGTCCCTGATCTAGTATAGCAAAGTCCCTGATCAGGTATAACAAGTCCCTGATCTAGTATAACAAAGTCCTCATTGGAATTATAACAAAAGTCCCTAATCTAATATAACAAAGTACCCTGATCCTGAGTAACAAAATTCCCTGATCTAGTATAGCAAAGTCCCTGATCGGTAACAAAGTCCCCTGATCTAGTATAACAAAGTCCCCTGATCTAGTATAACAAAGTCCCCTGATCGAGTATAACAAAGTCCCCTGATCTAGTATAACAAAGTCCCCTGATCTAGTATAACAAAGTCCCCCGATCAAGTATAACAAAGTCCCCTGATCTAGTATAACATGTAATAGGCCCCTGTCTCATCAACAGAATGTATTATATAAATGGGTCAATACATCTGATATTATATTCAGATTCACCACCCTGTAACTTTCCACTGTCTATGAGTAAGACATGAGATTGACACGTGAGCGGGCAACTTACCCAAGAGGGCGAGACCCATAGCTCAGCATTCCTGTAAGCACGCACTGCGATGCCCCTAAGCTTCAGTAGCTCACCTCAAGTCATATCGTAAGGACGTGACCTAACGTTTATCATACATAAACGCCGTCCCTTTCTCATTCACTCCTAGACAGTGAGACTTACGGTTGATATACACTCAGGAATTATATCTACAACCTTTTATAATAAAACAAAGGAACTACCGTTTGGGTTTCGTTACTTAAAACCCAAATATAAATATGTGTGAACGGACTGGTTAATTGGACAAGCAGCCGATTCATATAGGTGGCAAGCGGTGTGTACGGATTCTTCAAACTGGTAGTCGTATCATCCGTCTGTGTCTTGTGAAAAACAAGAAACCACACAGCAGTGACGCGTTACATAATCCGAGTGTTTAAAACTATATCCCGTATTGAGACGATATGTAGTGAGCGCTCCTTATCTCTGTCACATACAAATACGTGCAGAATTCGTAATATACAAATATTACAGCCTGTTGGTACATATCCAGATTGAGCCGGTTGAGATAGACTCCACTCAGCATTTCCTAGACATTTCAGTGTTGCAGTGTTGAACAACAGTTTCGTAACCTGGAATTCAATTGGTATTTCACTAGCAGCTGAGCAGTATTGTTGTGTCGTCAGCGCGAATTACGAATTCCGGTGTCATCATACAGATCTCCATATATACGTGGACTGTGAAAGAATTGGCACACGGCAGTTTTCGCCAGCGAACGACGAGTGTGATAACCAATCATCTGTTTTCTGATCGCCGGAGGAGGAACTCACCTAAATCAAGTGGACTCGTCTCTCACCAAAGCAGAAGCGTCATCTCGTTGCCAAGGAAACCAGCAGCAGCGCGCGCATCCTAGGGAGAGGCAACGCCCACACCCCACCCACCACTCCACTCAGAACTTTTGAAGGATTCACATTTTCTATACAGACGTACTACTCTGTATAAATAGGTATTTAAATTACATAGTTTTACACACATGAACACGTTCGAGAGATATCTTCACACCCATAGGTTCGTCGGATAGGATTATTTCAATGATAAAGTGTCGAATGTAAGATTAATGTATTGAAATCCTATAATTTACAGTAGTTTGTAAGTGTCTGTCTTCTTATTGATAGTTTAAAAATTAACTACAATTAATATTCATTGTCTTGTAAATGAGAGGCAAGTGATCTACTTACTGTTAAGTATTCATTGACCCAAGGGGGCTAATAGATAATTTCTAAGTTTCCCATGTCTAATGTAGATGAAATCGAACGCCTAGCGCAACTATTTGCTGATAACCAACTCATCAATGATCAAGCCCAGACTGACATAGATTTTGAGTATGGAACACAGTTAAATGAGTCGGTAGGAAGTAGTGAGAGAGTTATAGACGAATCATTTGACGACTTAAACCGTCGTACCCTACGGTCTGGTAATCACTATAGTACCTCACCTAAGTATACTAAAGCAGTTACCCCTGTTACAGGTGATAGTGTGTCTGTTGCTAAATCGGTAACAACCTTATTAACCCAGCCTTCTGTTAAGAGTAAGAATACTAACTCGCTTAATGACACTAAAATGGCTTCGTCTAACCCTCACACCATTACTAATAACACACCTACAGCTGATACTGTTATTAATATCATGCAGCGCGGCGATTATGTTCGAAATTTCACGGGACAAGACGATTATAGGGTCGCACATTTTGTTCGTGCATGTGAAGATAGCATGCGCATTAGTCACATAACGACTGACGAAGATAAGAAAGCATATGTACGTTCCCATATAACGCAGGGTTCCTATGCAGGCAGTCGTTTAAATGCGTTTGGTTTACAAAGCCCTGACTATGAAAAGTTCAAGCGAACGCTAATTGGGCTTTTTGGGGGTAGGTCACAGCTGGGCCAACTGCAATGGATCTTCAGATGGTTGGATCGCTGTATTCCAGGTATACGAAACGAAACACCCGTTGACGCTGTTGACATCGCGGGCGAGGTTCGCCAGGACATGCAAGCGACCTTCCGGTCATCAGGCTGGTACAACTCACAGGGTGATATGCCGCCAGAAAACGTGGAAACGTTGATAGAACTAATAAGTTTTCTTCTTTCCGTCCGTGTTCCCTTATATAGCCGGGCACAGGAAGTACAGTATGAACCACCCTTGGATATGGTGGAATACGCAAACAAGCTCTGTCCCCAGGCTACGGGCCCCTTACTGGCGCAGCCCTCAGTGACGTCACCACAACCCCAGCAGTCTCAGATGCCTCAGATGCCTCACTCCCAGACTCCTTACGCGACACACTTAGCTCCGATCGCTCCTCCCCGCCGAACATATAAACAGAAAACATCGTTACGATGCGCACATTGTAATAAACGTGGCCACGTAATGGAAGATTGTTTTCAGCTCCGAGGTAATAGTGCAAACAAAGCCACACCCGGTGCAAAGCCATTCTCAAGGTCAAACAGACAGGGAGCTAAAGCAGCACCTCCTCCTCCTACCCAGACAGCGCGCAAATGGTGCGCTCTTCACAAATCGACATCTCATAGTTCACATGAGTGCGATATACTAATAAAAGCTAGGGGAGTGGACCTAAGTGAAACGGAGGTGTCGTATAGGCGCAAGCAGAAACGTCCCCAGGACAAGTCGTCGGGGGAAGACCAGCGCACACCACAGCAAGGAGAGGGATAGATAGGGTAGTTCCCGCCCCTCCTCACAACACTTCTATAGCGGCCTCATTAATAGCGGCGCTTAGCAAAGTGGAAGTGTTGTCAGTGCCGGTGAGAGTGGATAATACCAGATTGGCTCTTGATATAGACACAGGTGCTTGCGCTAATGTATTGGCCTTGACATCATATCACGAGTTACAACGTAAATTCCCTCACCGCAAATTCAAATGGAGGCCTAGTAACGCTGAGCTCGAAGGAGTTTCAGGTACTCAGCTGAGCATCAAAGGAATGGTGACGTTACCACTCAGATTCTCAAGACGTGGTACGCCCTTCTACGCGGACTTTTATATAGTTCAGCAGTTCAATTTGCCAGCTGACGGGTTACTTGGTCTACCAACTCTTCGAAAGAACATGATAGATGTTCATCCACGTAATAATAGTGTTACGTTTAAAGGTGTTTCCTACACAGCAATGAGTCATTCTGAACCTTTGCTCACCGCTAGGACAAAAGTGTTGTCTACCAATCCTATTAAGAGGAAGGCGGATCATGCGTCAGAGATATCTCTCGACCTCAACCACACACCTTCCCAGCGTGATTACAGCAGCAAGAGTTGGACGATCGTACCAGCAGTGTTGAAGAGTACTCTCCATTACAAAAATGAGGAAATCACCAAAGCAACTGTCGAACTACCCAACGTGTACACGGGCACAGATGTAGTGTGTCTCCCGGAAACATGCAAGGTAAAAGGGCTGTCATGTGAATCTACCCTGAGCACAATACGCCCTGGTGGTTTGACCGACGTACTGATTCTAAATCGAACAGGCGTTCAACGAATCTTAAAGAAAGGATGTTATTTGTGTGATTTTCTAGTATATCACAACAATGTCGAAGTGCAACCAAATAAATTCCCAATTCGAGGTATTGTTGCGAATTGCCAACAGACTCGACTGGCCAGGATAGATCAAATAGCGCCACATGTTAAGGTGGTCGATCATCCACAGGGCAAGACACGCCTGTTAGAGCTGCTTGCTGACTACAGAAATATAGTAGCCTTGCCAGGGGAACCGCTAGGTCAGACAGATTTAACATCCCATCATATAGCGTTAAAGGAAGGAACCAACCCTATTTACGTACCAGCTTATAGACTACCTCATAGCCAGCGCGCTGTAGTGCAAGATATGGTACAGGGTATGTTAGATGAGAATGTCATTAGACACTCAAAATCCCCCTTTAATAGCCCATTATTCCTCGTCCCGAAAAAGGATGGTGGATGGCGCCCTGTCATAGATTTCAGGCGCGTAAATAATCAAACAATCCCTGATAGGTACCCAATGCCTATCTTGAGTGACATATTGCAATCCTTAGGCAAGGATAATGCGGTATTTAGCAACTTAGATTTGCTTAGTGGGTATTGGCAAATACCACTCGATGAAAAATCACGAGAAATCACGGCATTTAGCACGCCTCTAGGCCACTTTGAGTTTCTACGAATGCCATTTGGTCTCAGAAATGCCCCACTAACATTTCAAAGAATGATCAACACCCTGTTTGCCGGACTTATTGGTAACACAGTCTGCGCTTATTTGGATGATCTAATAGTAGTCAGTAAGGACGTCGATTCCCATCTGATAAAACTGCGTGAAGTTTTGGCCAAACTTTCCACAGCAGGACTCAAAATAAAACTCTCAAAGTGCGAGTTTTTAAAATCCAGAATCCATTTCCTTGGTCATGTAGTCGACGGTGAGGGCATACACACAGTTAATGATAAAGTCAAAGCTGTATCTCAGTTCCCGCGTCCTACCTCAAATGATCATGTGCGTAGCTTTCTCGGATTATCTGGTTATTATCGTTCCTTTATCAAGGACTATGCAACATTAGCATCGCCCCTAACGAGGTTGCTCAAAAAAGATGCAGTGTTCATATGGGATGCTGAACACGAGGAAAGTTTTACGGCATTGAAGACGGCGCTAACCAATGCCCCGGTTCTAGCATTCCCAGACTACACTCAACCTTTCACTCTCTGTACTGACGCATCCGGAATTGGAGTCGGAGCAGTGCTCATGCAAGAGGACACGCGTGGGAAGTTTAGAGTGATAGCATTTGCAAGTCGCAAACTAATCGATGCTGAAACACGTTATTCGGTGACGCATTTAGAAACGTTAGCCGTTGTGTGGGCACTTAAGAAGTTCAAAGACATTATCTTTGGCTACAAGATAACTGTTTTTACTGATCATGCGGCAGTCACCGAACTGTTCCATGGCAGAAACTTATCAGGCAGATTAGCACGCTGGTATCTGACAATTCAAGAGTTTGACCCCGAATTTAGGTATTTACCTGGGAGGGCGAATGTTGTCGCCGACGCTCTGTCAAGAAATATAGCACCAGTTATGCCTGTATCAACATTCACTCTTTCGCAGCTGGAAGATGAGCAACGACGCGACCCATATTGGTCAGCTGTTATTTTTGCTCTCGAATCGGGCGAGGATGTTAAACTCCCCAAGTTATTTCTTCCCTTAAGTCAGTTTGAATTACGACATAACATACTCCATAGGACGAGAAAATCTCCTGAGGGTAATGTGTCTCAAATAGTCGTACCTGACACGTTGCGCAAAGCAGTAATGACATTGTTCCACGAGTATAACAAAGTCCCCTGATCTAGTATAACAAAGTCCCCCGATCAAGTATAACAAAGTCCCCTGATCTAGTATAACAAAGTCCCCCGATCTAGTATAACAAAGTCCCCTGATCGAGTATAACAAAGTCCCCTGATCTAGTATAACAAAGTCCCCCGATCGAGTATAACAAAGTCCCCTGATCGAGTATAACAAAGTCCCCTGATCTAGTATAACAAAGTCCCCTGATCTAGTATAACAAAGTCCCCTGATCTAGTATAACAAAGTCCCCTGATCTAGTATAACAAAGTCCCGATCCCCCTGATCTAGTAACAAAGTCCCCCAAAAGTATAACAAAGTCCCTGATCTAGTATAACAAAGTAGTATAACAAAGTCCCCCGATCTAGTATAACAAAGTCCCCTGATCGAGTATAATAAAGTCCCCTGATCGAGTATAACAAAGTCCCCTAATCGAGTATAACAAAGTCCACTAATCGAGTATAACAAGTCCCCTGATCTAGTATAACAAAGTCCCCTGATCTAGTATAACAAAGTCCCCTGATCGAGTATAACAAAGTCCCCTGATCTAGTATAACAAAGTCCCCTCATTGAGTATAACAAAGTCCCCTAATCTAATATAACAAAGTACCCTGATCTAGTATAACAAAGTCCCCTGATCTAGAATAACAAAGTCCCCTGATCTAGTATAACAAAGTCCCCTGATCTAGTATAACAAAGTCCCTGATCTAGTATAACAAAGTCCCCTGATCGAGTATAACAAAGTACCCTGATCTAGTATAACAAAGTCCCCTGATCTAGTATAACAAAGTCCCCTGATCTAGTATAACAAAGTCCCCTGATATAACAAAGTCCCCTGATCTAGTATAACAAAGTCCCCTGATCTAGTATAATAAAGTCCCCTGATCTAGTATAACAAAGTCCCCTGATCTAGTATAACAAAGTCCCCCGATCTAGTATAACAAAGTCCCCTGATCGAGAATAACAAAGTCCCCTGATCTAGTATAACAAAGTCCCCCGATCAAGTATAACAAAGTCGCCTGATCGAGTATAACAAAGTCCCCTGATCTAGTATAACAAAGTCCCCTGATCTAGTATAACAAAGTCCCCTGATCGAGTATAACAAAGTACCCTAATCTAGTATAACAAAGTCCCCTGATCTAGTATAACAAAGTCCCCTGATCTAGTATAACAAAGTCCCCCGATCAAGTGTAACAAAGTCCCCTGATCTAGTATAACAAAGTCCCCGATCTACATAACAAAGTCCCCTGATCGAGTATAACAAAGTCCCCTGATCTAGTATAACAAAGTCCCCCGATCAAGTATATAACAAAGTCCCCTGATCTAGTATAACAAAGTCCCTGATCGAGTATAATAAAGTCCCCTGATCGAGTATAACAAAGTCCCTAATCGGTATAACAAAAGTCCCCTAATCTAATATAACAAAAGTCCCTAATCGAGTATAACAAAGTCCCCTGATCTAGTATATAACAAAGTCCCCTGATCGAGTATAACAAAGTCCCCTGATCGAGTATAACAAAGTCCCCTAATCGAGTATAACAAAGTCCCCTAATCTAATATAACAAAGTCCCCTAATCGAGTATAACAAAGTCCCCTGATCGAGTATAATAAAGTCCCCTGATCGAGTATAACAAAGTCCCCTAATCGAGTATAACAAAGTCCCCTGATCTAGTATAATAAAAACCCCTGATCTAGTATAACAAAGTCCCCTGATCGAGTATAACAAAGTCCCCTAATCTAATATAACAAAGTCCCCTGATCTAGTATAATAAAAACCCCTGAACGAGAATAACAAAGTCCCCTGATCTAGTATAATAAAAACCCCTGATCTAGTATAACAAAGTCCCCTGATCGAGCATAACAAAGTCCCCTAATCTAATATAACAAAGTCCCCTAATCGAGTATAACAAAGTCCCCTGATCTAGTATAATAAAAAACCCTGAACGAGTATAACAAAGTCCCCTGATCTAATATAACAAAGGCCCCTAATCGAGTATAACAAAGTCCCCTAATCTAATATAACAAAGTCCCCTGATCGAGTATAACAAAGTCCCCTGATCTAGTATAATAAAAACCCATGAACGAGTATAACAAAGTCCCCTGATCGAGTATAACAAAGTCCCCTAATCTAGTATAACAACGTCCCCTGATCGAGTATAACAAAGTCCCCTGATCTAGTATAACAACATCCCCTGATCTAGTATAACAAAGTCCCCTGATCTAGTATAACAAAGTCCCCTGATCTAGTATAACAAAGTCCCCTGATCTAGTATAACAAAGTCCCCTGATCGAGTATAACAAAGTCCCCTAATCTAGTATAACAAAGTCCCCTGATCGAGTATAACAAAGTCCCCTGATCTAGTATAACAAAGTCCCCCGATCAAGTATAACAAAGTCCCCTGATCTAGTATAACAAAGTCCCCCGATCAAGTATAACAAAAGTCCCCTGATCTAGTATAACAAAGTCCCCTGATCTAGTATAACAAAGTCCCCTAATCTAGTATAACAAAGTCCCCCGATCAAGTATAACAAAGTCCCCTGATCTAGTATAACAAAGTCCCCCGATCTAGTATAACAAAGTCCCCTGATCGAGTATAACAAAGTCCCCTGATCTAGTATAACAAAGTCCCCCGATCAAGTATAACAAAGTCCCCTGATCTAGTATAACAAAGTCCCCCGATCAAGTATAACAAAGTCCCCTGATCTAGTATAACAAAAGTCCCCGATCTAGTATGCTAACAAAGTCCCCTGATCGAGTATAACAAAGTCCCCTGATCTAGTATATAACAAAGTCCCTGATCTAAGTATAACAAAGTCCTGATCTAGTATAACAAAGTCCCCTGATCTAGTATAACAAAGTCCCCTGATCTAGTATAACAAAGTCCCCTGATCTAGTATAACAAAGTCCCCTGATCTAGTATAACAAAGTCCCCTGATCTAGTATAACAAAGTCCCCTGATCTAGTATAACAAAGTCCCCTGATCTAGTATAACAAAGTCCCCTGATCTAGTATAACAAAGTCCCCCGATCTAGTATAACAAAGTCCCCTGATCTAGTAGAGCAACAAAGTCCCCTGATCAAGTATAACAAAGTCCCCTGATCTAGTATATAGTCGAAAGTCCCCGATCTAGTATAACAAAGTCCCTGATCGAGTATAATAAAGTCCCCTGATCGAGTATAACAAAGTCCCCTTGCACCGAGTATATGCTAACAAAGTCCCCTGATCTAGTATAATAAAACCCCTGATCTAGTATAACAAAGTCCCCTTCTGATCGAGAGTATATAACAAAGTCCCCTAATCTAATATAACAAAGTCCCCTGATCTAGTATAATAAAAAACCCTGAACGAGTATAACAAAGTCCCCTGATCGAGTATAACAAAGTCCCCTGATCGAGTATAACAAAGTCCCCTGATCTAATATAACAAAGTCCCCTGATCTAGTATAATAAAAAACCCTGAACGAGTATAACAAAGTCCCCTGATCGAGTATAACAAAGTCCCCTAATCGAGTATAACAAAGTCCCCTAATCTAATATAACAAAGTCCCCTAATCGAGTATAACAAAGTCCCCTGATCGAGTATAATAAAGTCCCCTGATCGAGTATAACAAAGTCCCCTAATCGAGTATAACAAAGTCCCCTGATCTAGTATAATAAAAAACCCTGATCTAGTATAACAAAGTCCCCTGATCGAGTATAACAAAGTCCCTAATCTAATATAACAAAGTCCCCTAATCGAGTATAACAAAGTCCCCTGATCTATTATAATAAAACCCCTGAACGAGTATACAAAGTCCCCTTGATCTAATATAACAAAGGCCCCTAATCGAGTATATAACAAAGTCCCCTGATCTAGTATAATAAAGTCCCCCGCTCTAGTATAACAAAGTCCCCTGATCTAGTATAACAAAGTCCCCCGCTCTAGTATAACAAAGTCCCCTGATCTAGTATAACAAAGTCCCACGATCTAGTATAACAAAGTCCCCTGAACTAGTATAATAAAGTCCCCCGCTCTAGTATAACAAAGTCCCCTGATCTAGTATAACAAAGTCCCCCGATCTAGTATAACAAAGTCCCCTGATCTAGTATAACAAAGTCCCCTGATCTAGTATAACAAAGTCCCCTGATCGAGTATAACAAAGTACCCTAATCTAGTATAACAAAGTCCCCTGATCTAGTATAACAAAGTCCCCTGATCTAGTATAACAAAGTCCCCCTATCAAGTATAACAAAGTCCCCTGATCTAGTATAACAAAGTCCCCCGATCTAGTATAACATAGTCCCCTGATCGAGTATAACAAAGTCCCCTGATCTAGTATAACAAAGTCCCTGATCGAGTATATGTAACAAAGTCCCCTGATCTAGTATAACAAAGTCCCCCGATCTAGTATAACAAAGTCCCTGATCTATAACAAAGTCCCCTGATCTAGTATAACAAAGTCCCTGATCTAGTATAACAAAGTCCCCTGATCTAGTATATCAAAGTCCCTGATCTAGTATAACAAAGTCCCCTGATCTAGTATAACAAAGTCCCCTGATCTAGTATAACAAAGTCCCCTGATCTAGTATAACAAAGTCCCCTGATCGAGTATAACAAAGTCCCCTGATCTAGTATAACAAAGTCCCCTGATCGAGTATAACAATGTACCCTGATCTAGTATAACAAAGTCCTCTGATCTAGTATAACAAAGTCCCCTGATCAAGTATACAAAAGTCCCCTGATCGAGTATAATAAAGTCCCCTGACGGAGTATAACAAAGTCCCCTAATCGAGTGGTACCAAAGTCCCCTGATCTAATATAACAAAGTCCCCTGATCGAGTATAATAAAGTCCCCTGATCGAGTATAACAAAGTCCCCTAATCGAGTATAACAAAGTCCCCTGATCTAGTATAATAAAAAACCCTGATCTAGTATAACAAAGTCCCCTGATCGAGTATAACAAAGTCCCCTAATCTAATATAACAAAGTCCCCTGATCTAGTATAATAAAAACCCCTGAACGAGTATAACAAAGTCCCCTGATCTAGTATAATAAAAACCCATGATCTAGTATAACAAAGTCCCCTTCGAGTATAACAAAGTCCCCTAATCGAGTATAACAAAGTCCCCTGATCTAGTATAATAAAAAACCCTGATCTAGTATAACAAAGTCCCCTGATCGAGTATAACAAAGTCCCCTAATCTAATATAACAAAGTCCCCTGATCTAGTATAATAAAAACCCCTGAACGAGTATAACAAAGTCCCCTGATCTAGTATAATAAAAACCCATGATCTAGTATAACAAAGTCCCCTGATCGAGCATAACAAAGTCCCCTAATCTAATGTTATAACAAAGTCCCCTAATCGAGTATAACAACGTCCCCTGATCTATTATGCAATAAAAAAACCCCTGGAACGAGTATATAACAAAGTCCCCTGATCTAATTATAACAAAGGCCCCTAATCGAGTATAACAAAGTCCCTAATCTAATATAACAAAGTCCCTGATCGAGTATAACAAAGTCCCTGATCTAGTATAATAAAACCTATGAACGAGTATATAACAAAGTCCCTGATCGAGTATAACAAAGTCCCCTCAATCTAGTATAACAACGTCCCCTGATCGAGTATAACAAAGTCCCCTGATCTAGTATAACAACATCCCCTGATCTAGTATAACAAAGTCCCCTGATCTAGTATAACAAAGTCCCCTGATCGAGTATAACAACATTCCCTGATCTAGTATAACAAAGTCCCCTGATCTAGTATAACAAAGTCCCCTGATCTAGTATAACAAAGTCCCCTGATCTAGTATAACAAAGTCACCTTATCGAGTATAACAAAGTCCCCTGATCTAGTATAACAACGTCCCCTGATCTAGTATCACAAAGTCCCCTGATCTAGTATCACAAAGTCCCCTGATCTAGTATAACAAAGTCCCCTGATCGAGTATAACAAAGTCCCCTGATCTAGTATAACAAAGTCCCCTGATTGAGTATAAAGCAAAGTCCCTAATCTAGTATGTAACAAAGTCCCCTGATCTAGTATAACAAAAGTCCCCTGATCCAGTATATAACAAAGTCCCCTGATCTAGCATAACAAAGTCCCCTGATCTAGTATAACAAAAGTCCCCTGATCTAGTATAACAAAGTCCCTGATCTAGTATAACAAAGTCCCCTGATCTAGTATAACAAAGTCCCTGATCGAGTATAACAAAGTCCCCTGATCTAGTAGTATAACAAAGTCCCCGATCTAGTATAACAAAAGTAACCTGATCGAGTATGGCCAAAGTCCCCTGATCGAGTATAACAAAGTCCCCTGATCGAGTATAACAAAGTCCCTGATCTAGTATATGTAACAAAAGTCCCTGATCTAGTATAACAAAGTCCCCTGATCGAGTATAATAAAGTCCCCTGATCGAGTATAACAAAGTCCCCTGATCGAGTATAACAAAGTCCCCTGATCGAGTATAATAAAGTCACCTAATCGAGTATAACAAAGTCCCCTGATCAAGTATAACAAAGTCCCCTAATCTAGTATAACAAAGTCCCCTGATCTAGTATAACAAAGTCCCCTGATCTAGTATAACAAAGTCCCCTAATCTAATATAACAAAGTCCCCTGATCTAGTATGTAACAAAGTCCCCTGATCTAGTATAACAAAGTCCCTGATCTAGTAAGAAAGTCCCCTGATCGAGTATAACAAAGTCCCCTGATCTAGTATATAACAAAGTCCCCTGATCTAGTATAACAAAGTCCCTGATCTTAAAGTATAACAAAGTCCCTGATCTAGTATAACAAAGTCCCCTGATCTAGTATAACAAAGTCCCCTGATCTAGTATGTAACAAAAGTCCCCTGATCTAGTATAACAAAGTCCCCTAATCTAATATAACAAAAGTCCCCATTCAGTACAACAAAGTCCCCTAATCGAGTATAACAAAGTCACCTAATCTAGTATAACAAAGTCCCCTAATCGAGTATAACAAAGTCCCCTGATCAAGTATAACAAAGTCCCCTGATCTAGTATAACAAAGTCCCCTAATCTAGTATAACAAAGTCCCCTGATCTAGTATAACAAAGTCCCCTAATCTAATATAACAAAGTCCCCTGATCTAGTATAACAAAGTCCCCTGATCTAGTATAACAAAGTCCCCTAATCTAATATAACAAAGTCCCCTGATCTAGTATAACAAAGTCCCCTGATCTAGTATAACAAAGTCCCCTGATCTAGTATAACAAAGTCCCCTAATCTAGTATAACAAAGTCCCCTGATCTAGTATAACAAAGTCCCCTAATCTAATATAACAAAGTCCCCTGATCTAGTATAACAAAGTCCCCTGATCTAGTATATAACAAAGTCCCCTGATCTAGTATAACAAAGTCCCCTAATCTAGTATATAACAAAGTCCCCCTGACGAGTATAAGAAAGTCCCCTGATCTAGTATAACAAAGTCCCCTGATCTAGTATAACAAAGTCCCCTGATTGAGTATAACAAAGTTCCCTGATCTAGTATATCAAAGTCCCCTGATCGAGTATAACAAAGTCCCCTGATCTAGTATAACAAAGTCCCCTGATCTAGTATAACAAAGTCCCCTGATCGAGTATAACAAAGTACCCTAATCTAATATAACAAAGTCCCCTGATCTAGATAACAAAGTCCCCTGATCTAGTATGTAACAAAGTCCCTGATCTAGTATAACAAAGTCCCTGATCGAGTATAACAAAGTCCCCTGATCTAGTATAACAAAGTCCCTCATTGAGTATAACAAAGTCCCCTAATCTAATATAACAAAGTCCCTGATCTAAAGTATGCAACAAAGTCCCCTAATCGAGTATAACAAAGTCACCTAATCTAGTATAACAAAGTCCCTAATCGAGTATAACAAAGTCCCTTGATCAAGTATAACAAAGTCCCTGATCTAGTATAACAAAAGTCCCTAATCTAGTATAACAAAGTCCCTGATTCAGTATAACAAAAGTCCCTAATCTAATAGCAACAAAGTCCCCTGATCTAGTATAACAAAAGTCCCCTGATCTAGTATAACAAAAGTCCCCTAATCTAGTATAACAAAACCCCTGATCGAGTATAACAAAGTCCCCTGATCGAGTATATATAACAAAAGTCCCCGATCTACTATAACAAAGTCCCCTGATCTAGTATAACAAAGTCCCCTGATCTAGTATAACAAAGCCCCCCGATCTAGTATAACAAAGTCCCCTGATCTAGTATAACAAAGTCCCCTGATCTAGTATACCAAAGTCCCCTGATCTAGTATACCAAAGTCCCCTGATCTAGTATAACAAAGTCCCCTGATCTAGTATACCAAAGTCCCCTGATCTAGTATAACAAAGTCCCCTGATCTAGTATAACAAAGTCCCCTGATCTAGTATAACAAAGTCCCCTGATCGAGTATAACAAAGTCCCCTGATCTAGTATAACAAAGTCCCCTCATTGAGTATAACAAAGTCCCCTAATTTAATATAACAAAGTCCCCTGATCTAGTATAACAAAGTCCCCTGATCTAGTATATCAAAGTCCCTGATCTAGTATAACAAAGTCCACTGATCTAGTATAACAAAGTCCCCTGATCTAGTATAACAAAGTCCCCTGATCGAGTATAACAAAGTCCCCTGATCTAGTATAACAAAGTCCCCTGATCGAGTATAACAATGTACCCTGATCTAGTATAACAAAGTCCCCTGATCTAGTATAACAAAGTCCCCTGATCAAGTATAACAAAGTCCCCTGATCTAGTATAACAAAGTCCCCTGATCTAGTATAACAAAGTCCCCTGATCTAGTATAACAAAGTCCCCTGATCGAGTATAACAAAGTCCCCTGATCTAGTATAACAAAGTCCCCTGATCTAGTATAACAAAGTCCCCTAATCTAATATAACAAAGTCCCCTGATCTAGTATAACAAAGTCCCCTAATCTAGTATAACAAAGTCCCCTGATCTAGTATAACAAAGTCCCCTGATCTAGTATAACAAAGTCCCCTGATCTAGTATAACAAAGTCCCCTGATCCAGTATAACAAAGTCCCCCGATCTAGTATAACAAAGTCCCCCGATCTAGTATAACAAAGTCCCCTGATCTAGTATAACAAAGTCCCCTGATCTAGTATAACAAAGTCCCCTGATCTAGTATAACAAAGTCCCCTGATTGAGTATAACAAAGTCCCCTAATTGAATATATCAAAGCCCCCTGATCGAGTATAACAAAGTCCCCTAATCTAATATAACAAAGTCCCCTGATCGAGTATAACAAAGTCCCCTGATCTAGTATAACAACGTCCCCTGATCTAGTATAACAAAGTCCCCTGATCTAGAATAACAAAGTCCCCTGATCTAGTATAATAAAAAACCCTGAACGAGTATAACAAAGTCCCCTAATTGAATATATCAAAGCCCCCTGATCGAATATAACAAAGTCCCCTAATCTAATATAACAAAGTCCCCTGATCGAGTATAACAAAGTCCATTGATCTAGTATAACAACGTCCCCTGATCTAGTATAACAAAGTCCCCTGATCTAGAATAACAAAGTCCCCTGATCGAGTATAACAAAGTCCCTTGATCTAGTATAACAAAGTCCCCTGATCTAGTATAAGAAAGTCCCTTGATCTAGTATAACAAAGTCCCCTGATCGAGTATAACAAAGTCCCCTGATCGAGTATAACAACGTCCCCTGATCTAGTATAACAACGTCCCCTGATCTAGTATAACAAAGTCCCCTGATCTAGTATAACAAAGTCCCCTGATCTAGTATAACAAAGTACCCTGATCTAGTATAACAAAGTCCCCTGATCGAGTATAACAAAGTCCCTGATCTAGTATAACAAAGTCCCCTGATTGAGTATAACAAAGTCCCCTAATCTAGTATAACAAAGTCCCCTGATCCAGTATAACAAAGTCCCCTGATCCAGTATAACAAAGTCCCCTGATCTAGTATAACAAAGTCCCCTGATCTAGTATAACAAAGTCCCCTGATCTAGTATAACAAAGTCCCCTGATCTAGTATAACAAAGTCCCCTGATCGAGTATAACAAAGTCCCCTGATCTAGTATAACAAAGTCCCCTGATCTAGTATAACAAAGTACTCTGATCGAGTATAATAAAGTCCCCTGATCAAGTATAACAAAGTCCCCTGATCGAGTATAACAAAGTCCCCTGATCTAGTATAACAAAGTCCCCTGATCTAGTATAACAAAGTCCCCTAATCGAGTATAATAAAGTCCCCTGATCGAGTATAACAAAGTCCCCTGATCTAGTATAACAAAGTCCCCTAATCTAATATAACAAAGTCCCCTGATCTAGTATAACAAAGTCCCCTAATCGAGTATAACAAAGTAACCTAATCTAGTATAACAAAGTCCCCTAATCGAGTATAACAAAGTCCCCTGATCAAGTATAACAAAGTCCCCTGATCTAGTATAACAAAGTCCCCTAATCTAGTATAACAAAGTCCCCTGATCTAGTATAAGAAAGTCCCCTAATCAAATATAACAAAGTCCCCTGATCTAGTATAACAAAGTCCCCTGATCTAGTATAACAAAGTCCCCTAATCTAATATAACAAAGTCCCCTGATCTAGTATAACAAAGTCCCCTGATCTAGTATAACAAAGTCCCCTGATCTAGTATAACAAAGTCCCCTAATCTAGTATAACAAAGTCCCCTGATCTAGTATAACAAAGTCCCCTAATCTAATATAACAAAGTCCCCTGATCTAGTATAACAAAGTCCCCTGATCTAGTATAACAAAGTCCCCTGATCGAGTATAACAAAGTCCCCTAATCTAATATAACAAAGTCCCCTGATCTAGTATAATAAAAACCCCTGAACGAGTATATCAAAGTCCCCTGATCTAGTATAATAAAAACCCCTGA
>NW_024726776.1:0-34828 GCF_018991925.1 Homarus americanus | reverse complement strand
CCCTGCTCGAGTATAACAAAGTCCCCTGATCGAGTCCAAAAAAGGCCTCTAATCGAGTATAAGAAAGTCCCCTGATCGAGAATAACAAAGTCCCCTTATCGAGTATAACAAATTCCCCTTATCGAGTATAACAAAGTCCCGTTATCGAGAATAACAAAGTTCCCTAATCGAGTATAACAAAGGCCCCTCGTCGAGTATAACAAAGTCCCTGATCGAGTATAACAAAGTCCCTAGGTCGAGCATACCAAAGCCCCCTAATCGATTATAACAAAGTCCCCCGGTCGAGTATAGCAAAGGGCCCTGATCGAGTAAGACAAAGTCCTCTGATCGAGTATAACAAAGTCCCCTAATCGTGTATAAAAATGTCCCCTGGCCCGGTAAAACAAAGTCCCTAGTTCGAGCATATCAAAGTCCCCTGATCGATTATAACAAATCCCCCGGTCGAGTATAGCAAAGGGCCCTGATCGTGTAAGACAAAATCCCCTGATCGAGTATAAGAAAGTCACCTGATAGAGTATGACAAAGCCCCCTGGATGAGTATAACAAAGTTCCCTGATCGAGTATAACAAAGTCCCCTGATCTAGTATAACAAAGTCCCCTAATCAAGTATAAGAAAGTCCCCTGATCAAGTATAACAAAGACCACTGATCGAGTATAACATATCCCCTGATCGAGTATAACAAATTCCTCTGGTCGAGTATGACAAAGTCCCTGGTGGAGTATAACAAAGTCCCCTGATCGAGTATCACAAAGTCTCCTGGTCGAGTATAACAAAGTTTTCTAATCGAGTATAAAAAAGCCCCTCGTCGAGTATAACAAAGTCCTCTGATCGAGTATAACAAAGTGCCCTGATCGAGAATAACATATCACCTGATCGAGTATAACAAAGTCCTCTGGTCGAGTATAACAAAGTCCCCTGATCGAGTATAACAATGTCACCTGGTCGAGTATAACAATGTCCCCTGATCGAGTATAACAAAGCCCCCTCATCGAGTATAGCAAAGCCCATTGGTCAAATATAGTAAAGTCCACTCATCGAGTATAACAAAGTTCCCCGATGGAGTATAACAAAGGCCTCTGGTCGAGCAAGACAAAGTCTCCTGATCAAGTATAAAAAGTCCCCTGGTCGGATATAACAAAGTCCCCTAATCGAGTATAACAAAGTCCCCTGGTCGAGCATAATAAAGCACCCTCATCGAGTATAACAAAGGCCCCTAATCGAGTATAACAAAGTCTCCTGATCGCGTATAACAAAGTCCCCTGGTCCCGTATAACAAAGTCCCCTGGTCGAGTATAACAAAGGGCCCTCATCGAGTATAACAAAGTCCCCTAATCGAGTATAACAAAGTCCCATGGATGAGTATAACAAAGTCCCCTGATCGAATATAACATATCCGCTGATTGAGTATAACAAAGTCCTCTGGTCGAGTAAAACAAAAGCCCCTCATCGAGTATAGCAAAGTCCATTGGTCAAATATAGGAAAGTCCACTCATCGAGTATAACAAAGTCCCCCGATCGAGTATAACAATGGCCTCTGGTCTAGTATGAGAAAGTCCCCTGATCAAATATAAAAAAGTCCCCTGGTCGAGTATAACAAAGTCCCCTAAACGAGTATAACAAAGTCCCCTGGTCGATCATAGCAAAGTCCCCGGGTCGAGTATAACAAAGCCCCCTCATCGAGTATAACAAAGGCCCCTAATCGAGTATAACAAAGTCCCCTGATCGAGTATAACAAAGTCCCCTGATAGAGTATAACAAAGTCCTCTGGTCGAGTATAAAAAAGTCCCCTGATCGAGTATAACAAAGTCCCCTCGTCGAATATAACAAAGTCCCCTCATCGAGTATAACAAAGTCCATTGGTCAAGTATAAAAATGTTCCCATGATCGAGCATAGCAAAGTCCCCTGAACGAGTATAACAAAGCCTCCTCATCGAGTATAACAAAGTCCCCTAATCGAGTATAACAAAGCCCCCTGCTCGAGTATAACAAAGTCCCCTGATCGAGTATAACATATCCCCTGATCGAGTATAACAACGTCTCCTGGCCTAGTTTAACAAAGTCCCCAGATCGAGGATAACAAAGTCCCCTAATCGATTATAAGAAAGTCCCCTGGTCGAGTATGACAAAGGGCACTGATCGAGTAAGACTAAGTCCCGTCATCGAGTATAAGAAAGTCCCCTGATCCTAGTATAAAAAAGCCCCTTGAACGAGTATAACAAAGTCCCCTGAACCGAGTATAACAAAGTCCCCTGATCGAGTATAACATATCCACTGATCGAGTATCACAAAGTCCCTGGTGGAGTATAACAAAGTTCCCTGGTCGAGAATAACAAAGTTTTCTAATCGAGCATAACAAAAGCCCTTGGTCGAGTATAACGAAGTCCTCTGATCAAGTATAACAAAGTCCCCTGATCTAGTATAACAAAGTCCCCTAATCAAGTATAAGAAAGTCCCCTGATCAAGTATAACAAAGACCCCTGATCGAGTATAACATATCCCCTGATCGAGTATAACAAATTCCTCTGGTCGAGTATGACAAAGTCCCTGGTGGAGTATAACAAAGTCCCCTGATCGAGTATCACAAAGTCTCCTGGTCGAGTATAACAAACTTTTCTAATCGAGTATAAAAAAGCCCCTCGTCGAGTATAACAAAGTCCTCTGATCGAGTATAACAAAGTCCCCTGATCGAGTATAACATATCACCTGATCGAGTATAACAAAGTCCTCTGGTCGAGTATAACAAAGTCCCCTGATCGAGTATAACAATGTCACCTGGTCGAGTATAACAATGTCCCCTGATCGAGGATAACAAAGGCCCCTCATCGAGTATAGCAAAGCCCATTGGTCAAATATAGTAAAGTCCACTCATCGAGTATAACAAAGTTCCCCGATCGAGTATAACAAAGGCCTCTGGTCGAATATAACAAAGTCCCCTAATCGAATATAACAAAGTCCCCTGGTCGAGCATAATAAAGCACCCTCATCGAGTATAACAAAGGCCCCTAATCGCGTATAACAAAGTCTCCTGATCGCGTATAACAAAGTCCCCTGGTCCAGCTTAACAAAGTCCCCTGATCGAGTATAACATATCCCCTGATCGAGTATAACAACGTCTCCTGGCCTAGTTTAACAAAGTCCCCTGGTCGAGTATAACAAAGGGCCCTCATCGAGTATAACAAAGTCCCATGGATGAGTATAACAAAGTCCACTGATCGAGTATAACATATCCGCTGATTGAGTATAACAAAGTCCTCTGGTCGAGTATAACAAAAGCCCCTCATCGAGTATAGCAAAGTCCATTGGTCAAATATAGGAAAGTCCACTCATCGAGTATAACAAAGTCCCCCGATCGAGTATAACAATGGCCTCTGGTCTAGTATGAGAAAGTCCCCTGATCAAGTAAAAAAAGTCCCCTGGTCTAGTATAACAAAGTCCCCTAAACGAGTATAACAAAGTCCCCTGGTCGATTATAGCAAAGTCCCCGGGTCGAGTATAACAAAGCCCCCTCATCGAGTATAACAAAGGCCCCTAATCGAGTTTAACAAAGTCCCCTAGTCGAGTATAACAAAGTCCCCTCATCGAGTATAACAAAGTCCATTGGTCAAGTATAAAAAAGTTCCCATGATCGAGCATAGCAAAGTCCCCTGAACGAGTATAACAAAGCCTCCTCATCGAGTATAACAAAGTCCCCTAATCGAGTATAAAAAAGCCCCCTGCTCGAGTATAACAAAGTCCCCTGGTCGAGTTTAGCAAAGTCCCCTGATCGAGTATAACAAAGCCTCCTGATCGAGTATAACAAAGTCCCCTGATTGAATATAACAATGCCCCCTGCTCCAGTATAACAAAGTCTCCTGATCGAGTCCAAAAAAGGCCTTTAATCGAGTATAACAAATTCCCCTGATCTAGTATAACAAAGGCCCCTGATCGAGTGTAACAAAGGCCCCTCATCGAGTATAACAAAGTCCCCAAATCGAGCATAACAAAGTCCCCTGGTCGAGTATAACAAAGTCCCCTGTTCGAGTCTAACAAAGCCCCCTTTTCGAGTCTAACAAATTCACCTTATCGAGTAACAAAGTCCCCTTATCGAGTACAACAAAGTTCCCTAATCGAGTATAACAAAGGCCCTGGTCGAGTATAACAAAGTCCCTCATCGAGTGTAACAAAGTCCCCTAATCGAGTTTAAAAATGTCCCCTGGTCCTGTGTAACAAAGTCCCCTGATCGAGCATAAAAGAGTCCCCTGGCCCAGTATTACAAAGTCCCTAGATCAAGCATACCAAAGTCCCCTGATCGATTATAACAAAGTCCCCGGTCCAGTATAGCAAAGGGCCCTGAGCGAGTAAGACAAAGTCCCCTAATCGAGTATAACAGAGCCCCCTGCTCGAGTATAACAAAGTCCCCTGGTCGAGTCTAAAAAAGGCCTCTAATCGAGTATAAGAAAAGTCCCCTGGTCGAGTATAACAAAGGGCCCTGATCGAGTAAGACTAAGTCCCCTCATCGAGTATAACAAAGTCCCCTGATCGAGTATAACAAAGCCTCCTGATAGAGTATAACAAAGTCCCCTGATCGAGTATAACAAAGCTCCCTGCTCGAGTATAACAAAGTCACCTGATCGAGTCTAAAAAAGGCCTCTAATCGAGTATAAGAAAAGTCCCCTGGTCGAGTATAACAAAGGGCCCTGATCGAGTAAGACTAAGTCCCCTCATCGAGTATAATAAAGTCCGCTGATCCTAGTATAACAAAGCCCCCCTGGACGAGTATAACAAAGGCCCCTAATCGAGTATAACAAAGTCTCCTGATCGCATATAACAAAGTCCCCTGATCGTGTATAACAAAGGCCCCTGGATGAGTATAACAAAGTCCCCTGATCGAGAATACCATATCCCCTGATTGAGTATAACAAAGTCCTCTGGTCGAGTATAAAAATGTCCCCTGATCGAGTATAACAAAGTCCCCTGGTCGAATATAACAAAGTCCCCTCATCGAGTATAACAAAGGCCCCTCATCGAGAATAACAAAGTCCATTGGTCAAGTATAAAGAGATCCCTGGTCGAGTATAACAAAGTCCCCTGGTCGAGTATAGGAAAGTCCCGTGATCGAGTATAACAAAGCCTCCTCATCGAGTATAACAAAGTCCCCTAATCGAGTATAAAAAGCCCCCTGCTCGAGTATAACAAAGTCCCCTAATCGAGTCCAAGAAAGGCCTCTAATCGAGAATAAGAAAGTCCCCTGATCAAGTATAACAAAGCCGCCTAATCGAGTATAACAACGTCCCCTGGTCGAGTATAACAAAGTCCCCTGTTCGAGTCTAACAAAGTCCCCTCATCGAGTATAACAAATTCCCCTTATCGAGTATAACAAAGTCACCTTATCGAGTATAACAAAGTCCCCTAATCGAGTATAACAAAGGCCCCTGACGAGTATAACAAAGTCCCTGATCGAGTATAACAAAGTCCCTAGTTCGAGCATACCAAAGTCCCCTAATCGATTATAACAAAGTCCTGCCTATATGAGGAAGGGCCCCGACGATACAATGTCCCCTGATCGAGCGCTTAACAAAGTCCCCTGGCCGAAAGGCGACAAAGCCCCCTTGATGAGCATATAACAGTTCCTGATCGAGTATAACAAAGTCCCCTGATCGAGTATAAAAGTCCCCTGGTCCAGTATATAAAGTCCCTGATCGAGTATAACATATCCTGATCGAATATAACGTCTCCTGCCTAGTTTAACAAACCCCAGATCATACTACCAAAGTTCCCAATCGAATATAACAAAGTCCCTGGCTTATAACAAAAATTTTTAATTCCCAGCAGCACTTCAAGTCCCCTCATCGAACAAAAGCTCCCCATCCGTAAGTACATCAAAGAATCTCTGGACGGTATATATAACAAAGGTCTTAATCGAGTATAACAACAAAGTCTCCTGATCGCGTATAACAAAGTCCCCTGATCGAGTATAACAAAGTCCCCTGGATGAGTATAACAAAGTCCCCTGATCGAGTATAACATATCCCCTGATTGAGTATAACAAAGTCCCCTGGTCGAGTATAGCAAAGTCCATGATCGAGTATAAGAAAGCCTCCTGATCGAGTATAACAAAGTCCCCTGATCGAGTATAACAAAAGCCTCGCTCGAACATATAAACCCTTTGAACAGCTCAAAAGGCTCAATCGAGTATATAAGAAAGTCCCTGATTGAGTATAACAAAGTCCTCGACAGTATAAATAAATTTCTTATCGAGTATAACAAAGTCCCGTTATCGAGTATAACAAAGTCCCCTAATCGAGTATAACAAAGGCCCCTGGTCGAGTATAACAAAGTCCCTGATCGAGTATAACAAAGTCCCTAGGTCGAGCATACCAAAGCCCCCTAATCGATTATAACAAAGTCCCCCGGTCGATTATAGCAAAGGGCCCTGATCGAGTAAGACAAAGTCCCCTGATCGAGTATAACAAAGTCCCCTAATCGTGTATAAAAATGTCCCCTGGTCCAGTGAAACAAAGTCCCCTAATCGTGTATAAAAATGTCCCCTGGTCCAGTGAAACAAAGTCCCCTCATCGAGTATAAAAAAGTCCGCTGGCCCGGTATAACAAAGTCCCTAGATCGAGCATACCAAAGTCCCTGATCGATTATAACAAAATCCCCCGGTCGAGTATAGCAAAGGGCCCTGATCGTGTAAGACAAAATCCCCTGATCGAGTATAAGAAAGTCACCTGATTGAGTATGACAAAGCCCCCTGGATGAGTATAACAAAGTTCCCTAATCGACTTTAACAAAGTCCCCTGATCGAGTATAACAAAGTCCCCTGGTCGAGTATGACAAAGCCCCCTGATGAGTATAACAGTTCCCTGATCGAGTATAACAAAGTCCCCTGATCGAGTATAACAAAGTCCCCTGGTCCAGTATAACAAAGTCCCCTGATCGAGTATAACATATCCCCTGATCGAGTATAACAACGTCTCCTGGTCTAGTTTAACAAAGTCCCCAGATCGAGGATAACAAAGTCCCCTAATCGATTATAAGAAAGTCCCCTGGTCGAGTATGACAAAGGGCCCTGATCGAGTAAGACTAAGTCCCGTCATCGAGTATAACAAAGTCCCCTGATCCTAATATAAAAAAGCCCCTTGAACGAGTATAACAAAGTCCCCTGAACCGAGTATAACAAAGTCCCCTGATCGAGTATAACATATCCACTGATCGAGTATCACAAAGTCCCTGGTGGAGTATAACAAAGTTCCCTGGTCGAGAATAACAAAGTTTTCTAATCGAGCATAACAAAGGCCCTTGGTTTATGACAACAAAAGTCCCCTGGTCGAGTATAACAAAGTCCTCTGATCTAGTATAACAAAGTCCCATGATCGAGTATAACAAAGTCCCGTCATGGAGCATAACAAAGCCCCCTGATCGAGTATAAGAAAGGAACCTGATCGAATATAACAATATCCCTAGTCGAGTATATACAAAGTCCCCTGATCGAGAATATCAAAGTCCCCTGATCGAGTATAACAAAGTCCTCTGATCGAATATAACAAAGTCCCTGGTGGAGAGCAAGCAACAAAGCACCTGACTATACCACAAAAGCCCTTGGTCGAGTATATAAAAGCTTTAATCGAAAGTATAAAAAGCTCCTCGCTCTCAGTATAACAAAGTCCTCTGCGACTATATAATGAAAAGACCCCTGATCAAGAATATATCACCCGATCAGAGAGTAATACAAAGTCCTCTGGTCGAAAGACGAAAGGCCCTTGATCATATATATATAACAATGTCACCTGGTCGAGTATAACAATGTCCCCTGATCAAGTGTAACAAAGGCCCCTCATCGAGTATAGCAAAGCCCATTGGTCAAATATAGTAAAGTCCACTCATCGAGTATAACAAAGTTCCCCGATCGAGTATAACAAAGGCCTCTGGTCGAATATAACAAAGTCCCCTAATCGAATATAACAAAGTCCCCTGGTCGAGCATAATAAAGCACCCTCATCGAGTATAACAAAGGCCCCTAATCGAGTATAACAAAGTCTCCTGATCGCGTATAACAAATTCCCCTGGTCCAGTATAACAAAGTCCCCTGATCGAGTATAACATATCCCCTGATCGAGTATAACAACGTCTCCTGGCCTAGTTTAACAAAGTCCCCTGGTCGAGTATAACAAAGGGCCCTCATCGAGTATAACAAAGTCCCCTGATCGAGTATAACAAAGTCCCATGGATGAGTATAACAAAGTCCCCTGATCGAGTATAACATATACGCTGATTGAGTATTACAAAGTCCTCTGGTTGAGTATAACAAAAGCCCCTCATCGAGTATAGCAAAGTCCATTGGTCAAATATAGGAAAGTCCACTCATCGAGTATAACAAAGTCCCCCGATCGAGTATAACAATGGCCTCTGGTCTAGTATGAGAAAGTCCCCTGATCAAGTATAAAAAAGTCCCCTGGTCCAGTATAACAAAGTCCCCTAAACGAGTATAACAAAGTCCCCTAGTCGAATATAATAAAGTCCCCTCATCGAGTATAACAAAGTCCATTGGTCAAGTATAAAAAAGTTCCCATGATCGAGCATAGCAAAGTCCCCTGAACGAGTATAACAAAGCCTCCTCATCGAGTATAACAAAGTCCCCTAATCGAGTATAACAAAGCCCCCTGCTCGAGTATAACAAAGTCCCCTGGTCGAGTTTAGCAAAGTCCCCTGATCGAGTATAACAAAGCCTCCTGATCGAGCATAACAAAGTCCCCTGATTGAATATAACAATGCCCCCTGCTCCAGTATAACAAAGTCCCCTGATCGAGTCCAAAAAAGGCCTTTAATCGAGTATAACAAATTCCCCTGATCTACTATAACAAAGGCCCCTGATCGAGTGTAACAAAGGCCCCTCATCGAGTATAACAAAGTCCCCAAATCGAGCATAACAAAGTCCCCTGGTCGAGTATAACAAAGTCCCCTGTTCGAGTCTAACAAAGCCCCCTTATCGAGTATAACAAATTCACCTTATCGAGTAACAAAGTCCCCTTATCGAGTACAACAACGTCCCCTAATCGAGTATAACAAAGGCCCTGGTCGAGTATAACAAAGTCCCTCATCGAGTGTAACGAAGTCCCCTAATCGAGTTTAAAAATGTCCCCTGGTCCAGTGTAACAAAGTCCCCTGATCCAGCATAAAAGAGTCCCCTGGCCCAGTATAACAAAGTCCCTAGATCAAGCATACCAAAGTCTCCTGATCGATTATAACAAAGTCCCCGGTCCAGTATAGCAAAGGGCCCTGAGCGAGTAAGACAAAGTCCCCTAATCGAGTATAACAGAGCCCCCTGCTCGAGTATAACAAAGACCCTGGTCGAGTCTAAAAAAGGCCTCTAATCGAGTATAAGAAAAGTCCCCTGGTCGAGTATAACAAAGGGCCCTGATCGAGTAAGACTAAGTCCCCTGATCGAGTATAACAAAGTCCCCTGATCGAGTATAACAAAGCTCCTGATCGAGTATATCAAAGTCCCCTGATCGAGTATAACAAAGCTCCCTGCTCGAGTATAACAAAGTCACCTGATCGAGTCTAAAAAAGGCCTCTAATCGAGTATAAGAAAAGTCCCCTGGTCGAGTATAACAAAGGGCCCTGATCGAGTAAGACTAAGTCCCCTCATCGAGTATAACAAAGTCCCCTGATCCTAGTATAACAAAGCCCCCCTGGACGAGTATAACAAAGGCCCCTAATCGAGTATAACAAAGTCTCCTGATCGCATATAACAAAGTCCCCTGATCGAGTATAACAAAGGCCCCTGGATGAGTATAACAAAGTCCCCTGATCGAGTATAACATATCCCCTGATTGAGTATAACAAAGTCCTCTGGTCGAGTATAAAAAAGTCCCCTGATCGAGTATAACAAAGTCCCCTGGTCGAGTATAACAAAGTCCCCTCATCGAGTATAACAAAGGCCCCTCATCGAGAATAACAAAGTCCATTGGTCAAGTATAAAAGAGATCCCTGGTCGAGTATAACAAAGTCCCCTGGTCGAGTATAGGAAAGTCCCGTGATCGAGTATAACAAAGCCTCCTCATCGAGTATAACAAAGTCCCCCGGTCGAGTATAGCAAAGGGCCCTGATCGTGTAAGACAAAATCCCCTGATCGAGTATAAGAAAGTCACCTGATCGAGTATGACAAAGCCCCCTGGATGAGTATAAGAAAGTTCCCTGATCGAGTATAACAAAGTCCCCTGATCGAGTATAACAAAGTCCCCTGGTCGAGTATGACACAGCCCCCTGGATGAGTATAACAGTTCCCTGATCGAGTATAACAAAGTCCCCTGATCGAGTATAACAAAGTCTCCTGGTCCAGTATAAGAAAGTCCCCTGATCGAGTATAACATATCCCCTGATCGAGTATAACAACGTCTCCTGGCCTAGTTTAACAAAGTCCCCAGATCGAGGATAACAAAGTCCCCTAATCGATTATAACAAAGTCCCCTGGTCGAGTAAGACAAAGGGCCCTGATCGAGTAAGACTAAGTCCCCTCATCGAGTATAACAAAGTCCCCTGATCCTAGTATAAAAAAGCCCCTTGGACGAGTATAACAAAGTCCCCTGAACCGAGTATAACAAAGTCCCCTGATCGAGTATAACATATCCACTGATCGAGTATCACAAAGTCACTGGTGGAGTATAACAAAGTTCCCTGGTCGAGTATAACAAAGTTTTCTAATCGAGCATATCAAAGGCACTTGGTCGAGTATAACAAAGTCCTCTAATCAAGTATAACAAAGTCCCCTGATCGAGTATCACAAAGTCTCCTGGTCGAGTATAACAAAGTTATCTAATCGAGTATAAAAAAGCCCCTCGTCGAGTATAACAAAGTCCTCTGATCGAGTATAACAAAGTCCCCTGTTCGAGTCTAACAAAGTCCCCTTATCGAGTATAACAAATTCACCTTATCGAGTAACAAAGTCCCCTTATCGAGTACAACAAAGTCCCCTAATCGAGTATAACAAAGGCCCTGGTCGAGTATAACAAAGTCCCCCATCGAGTGTAACAAAGTTCCCTAATCGAGTATAAAAATGTCCCCTGGTCGAGTGTAACAAAGTACCCTGATCGAGTATAAAAAAGTCCCCGGTCCAGTATTGCAAAGGGCCCTGAGCGAGTAAAACAAAGTCCCCTAATCGAGTATAACAGAGCCCCCTGCTCGAGTATAACAAAGTCCCCTGGTCGAGTATAGTAAAGTCCCCTAGTCGAGTATAACAAAGCCTCCTGATTGAGTATAACAAAGTCCCCTGATCGATTATAACAAAGCTCCCTGCTCGAGTATAACAAAGTCCCCTGATCGAGTCTAAAAAAGGCCTCTAATCGAGTATAAGAAAGTCCCCTGATCGAGTATAACAAAGCCGCCTAATCGAGTATAACAAAGTCCCCTGGTCAAGTATAACAAAGTCCCCTGTTCGAGTCTAACAAAGTCCTCTTATCGAGTAAAACAAATTCCCCTTATCGAGTATAACAAAGTCCCCTTATCGAGTATAACAAAGTCCCTGATCGAGTATAACAAAGTCCCTAGATCGAGCATACCAAAGTCCCCTAATCGATTATAACAAAGTCCCCCGGTCGAGCATACCTAAGTCCCCTGATCGAGTATAACAAAGTCACTTGATGGAAAATAACAAAGCCCGGCTGGATGAGTATAACAAAGTTCCCTGATCGAGTATAACAACGTTCCCTGATCGAGTATAACAAAGTCTCCTGGTCCAGTATAACAAAGTCCCTGATCGAGGATAACAAAGTCCCCTAATCGAGAATAAAAATGTCCCCTGGTCCAGTGTAACAAAGTCCCTTCATCGAGTATAAAAACGTCCCCTGGCCCAGTATAACAAAGTCCCTAGATCGAGCATACCAAAGTCCCCTGACCGATTATAACAAAGTCCCCCTGTCGAGTATAGCAAAGGGCCCTGATCGTGTAAGACAAAATCCCCTGATTGAGTATAAGAAAGTCCCCTGATCGAGTATGACAAAGCCCCCTGGATGAGTATAACAAAGTTCCCTGATCGAGTATAACAAAGTCCCCTGATCGAGTATAACAAAGTCCCCTGGTCCAGTATAACAAAGTCCCCTGATCGAGTATAACATATCCCCTGATCGAGTATAACAACGTCTCCCTGGCCTAGTTTAACAAAGTCCCCAGATCGAGCATAACAAAGTTCCCTAATCGATTATAACAAAGTCCCCTGGTCGAGTATAACAAAGGGCGCTGATCGAGTAAGACTAAGTCCTCTCATCGAGTATAACAAAGTCCCCTGATCCTAGTATAACAAAGCGCCCCTGGACGAGTATAACAAAGGTTCCTAATCGAGTATAACAAAGTCTCCTGATCGCATATAACAAAGTCCCCTAATCGAGTATAACAAAGTCTCCTGGATGAGTATAACAAAGTCCCCTCATCGAGTATAACAAAGTCCATTGGTCAAGTATAAAAAAGTTCCCATGATCGAGCATAGACAAGTCTCCTGATCGAGTATAACAAAGTCCCCTGATAGAGTATAACAAAGTCCTCTGGTCGAGTATAAAAAGTCCCCTGATCGAGTATAACAAAGTCCCCTGGTCGAGTATAACAAAGTCCCCTCATCGAGTATAACAAAGTCCATTGG
This sequence comes from Homarus americanus, assembly GCF_018991925.1. Classification (NCBI taxonomy): domain Eukaryota; kingdom Metazoa; phylum Arthropoda; class Malacostraca; order Decapoda; family Nephropidae; genus Homarus; species Homarus americanus. The sequence goes on along the minus strand of NW_024726776.1, from coordinate 22,214 downwards.
TCAAGTATAAAAAAGTTCCCATGATCGAGCATAGCAAAGTCTCCTGATCGAGTATAACAAAGCCTCCTGATCGAGTATAACAAAGTCCCCTAATCGAGTATAACAAAGCCCCGTGCTCGAGTATAACAAAGTCCCCTGGTCGAGTTTAGCAAAGTCCCCTGATCGAGTATAACAAAGCCTCCTCATCGAGTATAACAAAGTCCCCTGATCGAGTATAACAAAGCCCCCTGCTTGAGTATAACAAAGTCCCCTGATCGAGTCCAAAAAAGGACTTTAATCGAGTATAACAAAGTCCCTTGATCTAGTATAACAAAGGCCCCTGATCGAGTGTAACAAAGCCCCTCATCGAGTATAACAAAGTCCCCTAATCGAGCATAACAAAGTCCCCTGGTCGAGTATAACAAAGTCCCCTGTTCGAGTCTAACAAAGCTCCCTTATCGATTATAACAAATTCACCTTATCGAGTAACAAAGTCCCCTAATCGAGTATAAAAAAGGCCCTGGTCGAGTATAACAAAGTCCCTCATCGAGTTTTATAAAGTCCCCTAATCGAGTATAAAAATGTCCCCTAGTCCAGTGTAACAAAGTCCCCTGATCGAGTATAAAAAAGTCCCCTGGCCCAGTATAACAAAGTCCCTAGATCAAGCATACCAAAGTCCCCTGATCGATTATAACAAAGTCCCCGGTCCAGTATAGCAAAGGGCCCTGAGCGAGTAAGACAAAGTCCCCTAATCGAGTATAACAGAGCCCCCTGCTCGAGTATAACAAAGTCCCCTGGTCGAGTATAGCAAAGTCCCCTAATCGAGTATAACAAAGCCTCCTGATCGAGTATAACAAAGTCCCCTGATCGAGTATAACAAAGCTCCCTGCTCGAGTATAACAAAGTCCCCTAATCGAGTCTAAAAAAGGCCTCTAATCGAGTATAAGAAAGTCGCCTGATCGAGTATAACAAAGGCGCCTAATCGAGAATAACAAAGTCCCCTGGTCAAGTATAACAAAGTCCCCTGTTCGAGTCTAACAAAGTCCACTTATCGAGTAAAACAAATTCCCCTTATCGAGTATAACAAAGTCCCCTTATCGAGTATAACAAAGTCCCTGATCGACTATAACAAAGTCCCTAGATCGAGCATGCCAAAGTCCCCTAATCGATTATAACAAAGTCCCCCGGTCGAGCATACCAAAGTCCTCTGATCGAGTATAACAAAGTCCCCTGATGGAAAATAACAAAGCCCCCTAGATGAGTATAACAAAGTTCCCTTATCGAGTATAGCAACGTTCCCTGATGGAGTATAACAAAGTCTCCTGGTCCAGTATAACAAAGTCCCCTGATCGAGGATAACAAAGTCCCCTAATCGAGAATAAAAATGTCCCCTGGTCCAGTGTAACAAAGTCCCTTCATCGAGTATAAAAAAGTCCCCTGGCCCAGTATAACAAAGACCCTAGATCGAGCATACCAAAGTCCTCTGATCGATTATAACAAAGTCCCCCGGTCGAGTATAGCAAAGGGCCCTGATCGTGTAAGACAAAATCCCCTGATTGAGTATAACAAAGTCCCCTGATCGAGTATAACAAATCCCCTGATCGAGTATAACAACGTCTCCTGGCCTAGTTTAAGAAAGTCCCCAGATCGAGCATAACAAAGTTCCCTAATCGATTATAACAAAGTCCCCTGGTCGAGTATAACAAAGGGCGCTGATCGAGTAAGACTAAGTCCCCTCATCGAGTATAACAATGTCCCCTGATCCTAGAATAACAAAGCCCCCCTGGACGAGTATAACAAAGGTTCCTAATCGAGTATAACAAAGTCTCCTGATCGCGTATAACAAAGTCCCCTGATCGAGTACAACAAAGTCCCCTGGATGAGTATAACAAAGTCCCCTGATCGAGTATAACATATCCCCTGATTGAGTATAACAAAGTCCCCTGGTCGAGTATAGCAAAGTCCCTGATCGAGTATAAGAAAGCCTCCTGATCGAGTATAACAAAGTCCCCTGATCGAGTCTAACATAGCCCCCTGCTCGAGTATAACAAAGTCCCCTGATCGAGTTCAAAAAAGGCCTCTAATCGAGTATAAGAAAGTCCCCTGATCGAGTATAACAAAGTTCCCTTATCGAGTATAACAAATTCCCCCTATCGAGTATAACAAAGTCCCGTTATCGAGTATAACAAAGTCCCCTAATCGAGTATAACAAAGGCCCCTGGTCGAGTATAATAAAGTCCCTGATCGAGTATAACAAAGTCCCTAGGTCGAGCATACCAAAGCCCCCAAATCGATTATAACAAAGTCCCCCGGTCGAGTATAGCAAAGGGCCCTGATCGAGTAAGACAAAGTCCTCTGATCGAGTATAACAAAGTCCCCTAATCGTGTATAAAAATGTCCCATGGTCCAGTGAAACAAAGTCCCCTCATCGCTTATAAAAAAGTCCCCTGGCCCGGTATAACAAAGTCCCTAGTTCGAGCATACCAAATTCCCCTGATCGATTATAACAAAATCCCCCGGTCGAGTATAGCAAAGGGCCCTGATCGTGTAAGACAAAATCCCCTGATCGAGTATTAGAAAGTCACCTGATCGAGTATGACAAAGCCCCCTGGATGAGTATAACAAAGTTCCCTGATCGTGTATAACAAAGTCCCCTGATCGAGTATAACAAAGTCCCCTGGTCGAGTATGACAAAGCCCCCTGGATGAGTATAACAGTTCCCTGATCGAGTATAACAAAGTCCCCTGATCGAGTATAACATATCCCCTGATCGAGTATAACAACGTCTCCTGGCCTAGTTTAACAAAGTCCCCAGATCGAGGATAACAAAGTCCCCTAATCGATTATAACAAAGTCCCCTGGTCGAGTATGACAAAGGGCCCTGATCGAGTAAGACTAAGTCCCCTCATCGAGTATAACAAAGTCCCCTGATCCTAGTATAAAAAAGCCCCTTCGACGAGTATAACATATCCACTGATCGAGTATCACAATGTCCCTGGTGGAGTATAACAAAGTTCCCTGTTCGAGTATAACAAAGTTTTCTAATCGAGCATAACAGAGGCCCTTGGTCGAGTATAACAAAGTCCTCTGATCAAGTATAACAAAGTCCCCTGATCTAGTATAAGAAAGTCCCCTAATCAAGTATAACAAAGTCCCCTGATCAAGTATAACAAAGACCCCTGATCGAGTATAACATATCCCCTGATCGAGTATAACAAAGTTCTCTGGTCGTGTATGACAAAGTCCCCTGATCGAGTATAACAAAGTCCCCTGATCGAGTATTACATATCCCTTGATCGAATATAACAAAGTCCCTGGTGGAGTATAACAAAGTCCCCTGATCGAGTATCACAAAGTCTCCTAGTCGAGTATAACAAAGTTTTCTAATCGAGTATAAAAAAGCCCCTCGTCGAGTATAACAAAGTCCTTTGATCGAGTATAACAAAGTCCCCTGATCGAGTATAACATATCACCTGATCGAGTATAACAAAGTCCTCTGGTCGAGTATAACATAGTCCCCTGATCGAGTATAACAATGTCACCTGGTCGAGTATAACAATGTCCCCTGATCGAGTATAACAAAGGCCCCTCATCGAGTATAGCAAAGCCCATTGGTCAAATATAGTAAAGTCCACTCATCGAGTATAACAAAGTTCCCCGATGGAGTATAACAAAGGCCTCTGGTCGAGTAAGACAAAGTCTCCTGATCAAGTATAAAAAGTCCCCTGGTCGAATATAACAAAGTCCCCTAATCGAGTATAACAAAGTCCCCTGGTCGAGCATAATAAAGCACCCTCATCGAGTATAACAAAGGCCCCTAATCGAGTATAACAAAGTCTCCTGATCGCGTATAACAAAGTCCCCTGGTCCAGTATAACAAAGTCCCCTGATCGAGTATAACATATCCCCTGATCGAGTATAACAACGTCTCCTGGCCTAGTTTAACAAAGTCCCCTGGTCGAGTATAACAAAGGGCCCTGATCGAGTAAGACAAAGTCCCCTGGATGAGTACAACAAAGTCCCCTGATCGAGTATAACATATCCCCTGATTGAGTATAACAAAGTCCTCTGGTCGAGTATAAAAAAGTCCCCTGATCGAGTATAACAAAGTCCCCTGGTCGAGTATAGGAAAGTCCCCTCATCGAGTATAACAAAGTCCCCTGATCCTAGTATAACAAAGCCCCCCTGGACGAGTATAACAAAGGCCCCTAATCGAGTATAACAAAGTCTCCTGATCGCATATAACAAAGTCCCCTGATCGAGTATAACAAAGTCCCCTGGATGAGTACAACAAAGTCCCCTGATCGAGTATAACATATCCCCGAATTGAGTATAACAAAGTCCTCTGGTCGAGTATAAAAAAGTCCCCTGATCGAGTATAACAAAGTCCCCTGGTCGAGTATAACAAAGTCCCCTCATCGACTATAACAAAGGCCTCTCATCGAGAATAACAAAGTCCATTGGTCAAGTATAAAAGAGATCCCTGGTCGAGTATAACAAAGTCCCCTGGTCGAGTATAGGAAAGTCCCGTGATCGAGTATAACAAAGCCTCCTCATCGAGTATAACAAAGTCCCCTGATCGAGTATAACAAAGCCCCCAGCTTGAGTATAACAAAGTCCCCTAATCGAGTCCAAAAAAGGCCTCTAATCGAGTATAAGAAAGTCCCCTGATCAAGTATAACAAAGCCGCCTAATCAAGTATAACAACGTCCCCTGGTCGAGTATAACAAAGTCCCCTGTTCGAGTCTAACAAAGTCCCCTCATCGAGTATAACAAATTCCCCTTATCGAGTATAACAAAGTCCCCTTATCGAGTATAACAAAGTCCCCTAATCGAGTATAACAAAGGCCCCTGGTCGAGTATAACAAAGTCCCTGATCGAGTATAAGAAAGTCCCTAGGTCGAGCATACCAAAGTCCCCTAATCGATTATAACAAAGTCCCCCGGTCGAGTATAGCAAAGGGCCCTGATCGAGTAAGACAAAGTCGCCTGATCGAGTATAACAAAGTCCCCTGATGGAGAATAAATAAACCCCCTGGATGAGTATAACAAAGTTCCCTGATCGAGTATAACAACGTCCCCTGATCGAGTATAACAAAGTCTCCTGGTCCAGTATAACAAAGTCCCCTTATCGAGTATAACAAAGTCCCTAATCGAGTATAAAAATGTCCCCTGGTCCAGTGTAACAAAGTCCCCTCATCGAGTAAAAAAAAGTCCCCTGATCGAGTATAACAACGTCTCCTAACCTAGTTTAAAAAGTCCCCAGATCGAGCATAACAAAGTCCCCTAATCGATTATAACAAAGTCCCCTGGACGAGTATGACAAAGGGCCCTGATCGAGTAAGACTAAGTCCCCTCATCGAGTATAACAAAGTCCCCTAATCGTGTATAACAAAGTCCCCTGGTCGAGTATAGCATATCCCCTGATCGAATATAAAAAAGTCCCCTAGTCGAGTATAACAAAGTCCTTTGATCGAATATAACAAAGTCCCCTGATCGAGTATAACATATCTTCTGATCGAGTATAACAAAGTCCCTGGTGGAGTATAACAAAGTCCCCAGATCGAATATAAGAAAGTCCCCTGGTCGAGTTTAACAATGTCCCCTGATCGAGTATAACAAAGGCCCCTCATCGATTATAGCAAAGTCCATTGGTCAAATATAGGAAAGTCCACTCATCGAGTATAACAAAGTCCCCGAATCGAGTATAACAATGGCCTCTGGTCTAGTATGAGAAAGTCCCCTGATCAAGTATAAAAAAGTCCCCTGGTCTAGTTAAACAAAGCCCCCTAAACGAGTATAACAAAGTCCTCTGGTCGATTATAGCAAAGTCCCCTGGTCGAGTATACCAAAGGCCCCTCATCGAGTATAACAAAGGCCCCTAATCGAGCATAAGAAAGTCCCCTGATCGAGTATAACAAAGTCCCCTGATAGAGTATAACAAAGTCCTCTGGTCGAGTATAAAAAAGTCTCCTGATCGAGTATAACAAAGTCCCCTGGTCGAGTATAGCAAAGTCCCCTCATCGAGTATAACAAAGTCCATTGGTCAAGTATAAAAAAGTTCCCATGATCGAGCATAGCAAAGTCCCCTGATCGAGTATAACAAAACCTCCTGATCGAGTATAACAAAGTCCCCTAATTGAGTATAACAAAGCCCCCTGCTCGAGTATAACAAAGTCCCCTGGTCGAGTTTAGCAAAGTCCCCTGATCGAGTATAACAAAGCCTCCTGATCGAGTATAAAAAAGTCCCCTGATCGAGTATAAGAAAGTCCCCTGGATGAGTATAACAAAGTCCCCTGATCGAGTATAACATATCCTCTGATTGAGTATAACAAAGTCCTCTGGTCGAGTATAAAAAAGTCCCCTGATCGAGTATAACAAAGTACCCTGGTCGAGTATAACAAAGTCCCCTCATCGAGTATAACAAAGGCCCCTCATCGAGAATAACAAAGTCCATTGGTCAAGTATAAAAGAGATCCCTGGTCGAGTATAACAAAGTCCCCTGGTCGAGTATAGGAAAGTCCCGTGATCGAGTATAACAAAGCCTCCTCATCGAGTATAACAAAGTCCCCTGATCGAGTATAACAAAGCCCCCTGCTCGAGTATAACAAAGTCCCCTAATCGAGTCCAAAAAAGGCCTCTAATCGAGTATAAGAAAGTCCCCTGATCAAGTATAACAAAGCCGCCTAATCAAGTATAACAACGTCCCCTGGTCGAGTATAACAAAGTCCCTGTTCGAGTCTAACAAAGTCCCCTCATCGAGTATAACAAATTCCCCTTATCGAGTATAACAAAGTCCCCTTATCGAGTTTAACAAAGTCCCCTAATCGAGTATAACAAAGGCCCCTGGTCGAGTATAACAAAGTCCCTGATCGAGTATAACAAAGTCCCTAGGTCGAGAATGCCAAAGTCCCCTAATCGATTATAACAAAGTCCCCCGGTCGAGTATAGCAAAGGGCCCTGATCGAGTAAGACAAAGTCCCCTGATCGAGTATAACAAAGTCCCCTGTTGGAGAATAACAAAGCCCCCTGGATGAGTATAACAAAGTTCCCTCATCGAGTATAACAACGTCCCCTGATCGAGTATAACAAAGTCTCCTGGTCCAGTATAACAAAGTCCCCTTATCTAGTATAACAAAGTTCCCTAATCGAGTATAAAAATGTCCCCTGGTCCAGTGTAACAAAGTCCCCTCATCGAGTAAAAAAATTTCCCCAGATCGAGTATAACAACGTCTCCTGGCCTAGATTAACAAAGTCCCTAGATCGAGCATAACAATGTCCCCTAATCGATTATAACAAAGTCCCCTGGACGAGTATGACAAAGGGACCTGATCGAGTAAGACTAAGTCCCCTCATCGAGTATAACAAAGTCCCCTAGTCGAGTATAACAAAGTCCTCTGATCGAATATAACAAAGTTCCCTGATCGAGTATAACATATCCTCTGATCGAGTATAACAAAGTCCCTGGTGGAGTATAACAAAGTCCCCTGATCGAATATAACAAAGGCCCCTCATCGAGTATAGCAAAGTCCATTGGTCAAATATAGGAAAGTCCACTCATCGAGTATAACAAAGTCCTCCGATCGAGTATAACAATGGCCTCTGGTCTAGTATGAGAAAGTCCCCTGATCAAGTATAAAAAAGTCCACTGCTCTAGTATAACAAAGTCCCCTAAACGAGTATAACAAAGTCCCCTGGTCGATTATAGCAAAGTCCCCGGGTCGAGTATATTAAAGCCCCCTCATCGAGTATAACAAATGCCCCTAATCGAGTATAACAAAGTCCCCTGATCGAGTATAACAAAGTCCCCTGATAGAGTATAACAAAGTCCTCTGGTCGAGTATAAAAAAGTCCCCTGATCGAGTATAACAAAGCCTCCTGATCGAGTATAAAAAAGTCCCCTGATCGAGTATAACAAAGCCCCCTGCTCGAGTATAACAAAGTCCCCTGATCGAGTCCAAAAAAGGCCTTTAATCGAGTATAACAAAGTCCCCTGATCTAGTATAACAAAGGCCCCTGATCGAGTGTAACAAAGGCCCCTCATCGAGTATAACAAAGTCCCCTAAACGAGCATAACAAAGTCCCCAGGTCGAGTATAACAAAGTCCCCTGTTCGAGTCTAACAAAGTCCCCTTATCGAGTATAACAAATTCACATTATCGAGTAACAAAGTCCCCTTATCGAGTACAACAAAGTCCCCTAATCGAGTATAACAAAGGCCCTGGTCGAGTATAACAAAGTCCCTCATCGAGTGTAACAAAGTCCCCTAATCGAGTATAAAAATGTCCCCTGGTCCAGTGTAACAAAGTCCCCTGATCGAGCATAAAAAAGTCCCCTGGCCTAGTATAACAAAGTCCCTAGATCAAGCATACCAAAGTCCCCTGATCGATTATATCAAAGTCCCCGGTCCAGTATAGCAAAGGGCCCTGAGCGAGTAAGACAAAGTCCCCTAATCGAGTATAACAGAGCCCCCTGCTCGAGTATAACAAAGTCCCCTGGTCGAGTATAGCAAAGTCCCCTAATCGAGTATAACAAAGCCTCCTGATCGAGTATAACAAAGTCCCCTGATCGAGTATAACAAAGCTCCCTGCTCGAGAATAACAAAGTCCCCTGATCGAGTCTAAAAAAGGCCTCTAATCGAGTATAAGAAAGTCCCCTTATCGAGTAAAACAAATTCCCTTATCGAGTATAACAAAATCCCCTTATCGAGTATAACAAAGTCCCTGATCGAGTATAACAAAGTCCCTAGATCGAGCATCCAAAGTCCCCTAATCGATTATAACAAAGTCCCCCGGTCGAGCATACCAAAGTCCCCTGATCGAGTATAACAAAGTCCCCTGATGGAAAATAACAAAGCCCCCTGGATGAGTATAACAAAGTTCCCTGATCGAGTATAACAACGTTCCCTGATCGAGTATAACAAAGTCTCCTGGTCCAGTATAACAAAGTCCCCTGATCGAGGATAACAAAGTCCCCTAATCGAGAATAAAAATGTCCCCTGGTCCAGTGTAACAAAGTCCCTTCATCGAGTATAAAAAAGTCCCCTGGCCCAGTATAACAAAGTCCCTAGATCAAGCATACCAAAGTCCCCTGATCGATTATAACAAAGTCCCCCGGTCGAGTATAGCAAAGGGCCCTGATCGTGTAAGACAAAATCCCCTGATTGAGTATAAGAAAGTCCCCTGATCGAGTATAACAAAGCCCCCTTGATGAGTATAACAAAGTTCCGTGATCGAGTATAACAAAGTCCCCTGATCGAGTATAGCAAAGTCCCCTGATCGAGTAAAATAAAGTCCCCTAATCGAGTATAAAATGTCCCCTGTTCCAGTGTAACAAAGTCCCCTGATCGAGTATAAAAAAGTCCCCTGGTCGACTATAGCAAGTCCTCTGGTCGAGTATAACAAAGCCTACTCATCGAATATAACAAAGGCCTCTAATCGAGTATAACAAAGTCCCCTAATCTAGTATAACAAAGGCCCCTGATCGAGTATAACAAAGGCCCCTGGTCGAGTATAACAAAGTCCCCTGTTCGAGTCTAACAAAAACCCTTATCGAATATAAAAAATTCCCCTTTTCGAGTATAACAAAGTCCCCATATCGAGTATAACAAAGTCCCCTAATCGAGTATAACAAAGGTCCCTGGTCGAGTATAACAAAGTTCCCTGATCGAGTGTAACAAAAGTCCCCTGATCGAAAATAACAAAGTCCCCTAATCGAGTATAAAAATGTCCCCTGTGTATGTATATTATGTATGCTGGATTATGTATTATGTATGTATATTATGTATGTGCTCCATTTATATTTATTCAGCCTAGCTAGCAGCGTGTGGCAATGTTATTACCATATCCCACACGCTTAATTAATGTGCCTGGCGACGTATGGAAGCTGCTAATGTATCACTTGCCATACGTCGTCTATGGTAGTTGACCAGGACCCTAGCTAGGGAGCAGTGCTGCCCACCTCTGTGTACATACTCTAATCCAGTAAACCGAACCTACAAAACTATACAGGTGTTTGTGTTCTCTCCTGTATATAGAACTTATTACCCAGAACATCTAACATGGCGCAGTGCGTAGTTTTACTGGATTATTACGAGTGATTAGTGCAAGTTTGTGGAAAGCCGGCTGATGGATCCCCGCCTTGGGTCAACCCCGCGTCATCCCTCGAAGAATTTCGCAACTTTGAGCAGTGTCAGTGACAGTGATTTTCTGTGAAGTGTTTAGTGCATTGTGTGTTTCGTGCCATTCATGTGTGACCTTGTTCGAACGGATTTCCAAGGTATACGGCATGTTCTGGGCATTTGTGGGGTGTAGAGCTCAGCGCACCCTCCTCTGACCGTTTACAGAGAGCGACTGAGCTACTCCTATCTCCACCCCCCTCCCTCACAGCGCCGCCTCCACCCCCCCTCACAGCTGGGGCGAGACGCTCTGCCTGCCTGGGACACACACACATACATGTACTAACACTTGCTGACCGCGCGGTTTCTTATATATATTTTATATATATAACCTACTTATCTGTGTATTTAATTAATTTTTTTGTCTGAAATCTTGTTGATACGACGGGCTGACCGGTCAACACTGATTTAAGACACAGTACACAGATAAAGTAGTTATGTCTCATGCCTTACGTAGCCGTGGACCCAGCGCCTGGATGAGTCAAGCGGATGATAGTCCCCCAGAGATGGATGACCAGGCCGGCCCAGCTCCCACAACATCGCGCAGCCCTTCACCTCAACATTCAGCGTTATCTCCAGAGATAATTGCCTTAATGAAGTTTATGAGAGATGAGAGACGCGAGGATGAAGCTCACAGACGTTTGGCGGATGAGCACAGAAGGCAAGCAGAGGCAGAACGAGACCACCAACGGAGAATGGAAGACAGTGCACGGTTTGAAGCCTTGATATCTCGCCTCACTGTTAACCAAGCCCCTGGCTCTAACACTGCCTCGGTACTGAATGGTTCAGATACCTCATCCATGCTTCCTTCACGCCCCCCAGCCCCACCTAAAGCAGCAGCTCAAACACCGCCCATCTTGGAGCCTGATGTAAATTTCCAGACTTTTCGCGAATGGCGGCGGCGGTGGGCTGATTATGCTACAATGGTGGATCTCCAGAGTTTGTCACAGCCTAAACAACTCATCCAGCTGCGTATGTGCCTGTCCTTGGAAGTTCAGCGTGTCTTAGAACATACGTTGCAGGTACCCCCAACCTCTTCGCTGTCTGTAGAGGAGGTACTGGACGTTCTACAACGGCACATCAAAGGACAGCAGAATGAAGCTCTGCGCAGGAGGGAATTGTTTAGCTGCAGACAGATGGAGGGTGAGTCTTTTGACGCTTTTTATGTACGTCTTAAGAGAGCCTCGGAAGAGGTAGATATATGTTTAGGCCACCACCAGCAGTGCGAGGAGACCCAGTTGAAGCAGGTGATCCTGATGGGTGTTAAGGACGAGGAACTTGTCCAACGCCTCACCTCCCTCGACTCTTCCTCTTCTCTTCAGGATGTGTTGACGATATGTCGCTCCTATGAGGCTGCCAGGTGTGCCACCTCTGCCATCCGAGCTCCCCCTACAGCTGTACGCGCTGTTTCCCGGTACAAGAAGGACAAGAAGTCTGCTCCTACGCCTTCGCCCACCACGTCCACGCCCGGTTCATTTTGCAACAACTGTGGTAAGCAGCACGGAACACAGGTATGTCCAGCTGCTCAGTCTACCTGCAACAGTTGTGACCGTAAGGGCCACTGGTCACTCACAGTACGGTGCCCAGCCAAACGCGTACAGTGCAATGTGTGCGGTCGTCTGGGCCACTATGACAAGTGTTGCCCTACCCACGAACCCAAGGGACAGCGTCGGCGGAAGCTTCGGCGCCCTTCTACCAGTGAGGGCCGCCCACAGTCGCCAAATACCCTGGACAAAGCCCGACCCAGGAGGGTGGCATCCCAGGACCAAAGTCCCCCAGTATATCAGCGTCATCGTGACCTACGGCGGTGTGTCATCCCGTCTTCAGATGTTGCCCGACACCGGCGCTGATGCTACAGTCATCGGTCCCCAGCATTTGCGACCAAGCGTAGGAGAGGCCTCCACGAGGACAAGTCTCAGTCACGCAGAGCTGTTCACGCCCGACCCTTGGGTGTCTCTCTCGCATGTCATGTTGTACACCGCGTCGCTGATGCTACAGGTGTCATCATCCCGACATTAGATGTTGCCACGATTGCGCTGAGTTACAGTCCCATGACCTCCGCATTTGCGGTGCTTGTTCTCAGATGGCCCCAAAGGCGGACTCTGGATGGGAGGCACCTACCGTCGTGCTGGCAGATGCACCCACCTCTGGACCCAGCCCTGTCCTCACTCATTGCCAAGAGTCACCATTTGGCACGTCGTGGGCCCTGCTTGACGTGCATACGAGTGTGACGTCCTGACAGTGGTAACAGACACGAAGGGAGCTAGTCCCACCCTGCCCAACACCCCCGATCTCTCCAATGCTACGCCAACAGTCGGATAGAAGTAGAGCCAGCCACAGTCCCCTGCCTTCCCTACCCCTACGACCACCCGTGACCTCTCCTTCTAAGCCGTGCTGCATCACGTTCCCAACGCCCTCCATGGTGACATCAGTCAACCGTCTCTGAGGCCACCAAACGACCAACAGCAATGTTCCGGCCATGAGGATCCAACCCCCATCACCCAAAGTGTCCGTGTGTAAGTCTTCCGTCACGTCTGTGTGTCCTGAAAGCCTTCCTACCGGGAGTGACCAACTCCCGGCCTTTTGTCTGTGGTCGTAATGACACGATGGGGAGTCCGCCATGTGTCATGTGCAAGTTCCGCCACCCCTGCCGTGACGTGGGCGTTCCTGTACGCCTGCGAACCGACGGAGGGCCTCAGTTCACAAGCCGGGACTTTGCTGTGTTCCTCGACCGATGGGGAGTCCGGCATGTGTTGTCATCGCCCCATTACCCGCAGTCCAACGGCCACACTGAGGCTGCTGTCAAATCCTTGAAGCACCTCATCCTTAAGGTGGCCCCTTCTGGGAACATTGACTGCGAGGCCTTCGACCGGGGTCTTCTTGAACTCCGCAACACACCCAACTACACCGGACGCTCCCCTGCCCAGGTTTTGTATGGGCGCCCCCTTCGTTCTTGTGTCCCTGCTCACCCTCAATCCTTCTCCAAGGAGTGGCAGGCCAAGACAGAGGATTGTGATCGCCGAGCCGCCGAACGTGTTCAGGACGTCGTCGCCCGCTACAACGACCACGCCCGTTCTCTCCCCAGGTTGAGTGTCGGCACCCAAGTCCGTGTTCAGGACCCGACCTCCCTACGTTGGGACAAAGTAGGCGTAGTCATGGGTCTCGGCAGGTCACGGGACTACCAGGTGCGGTTACCCAGTGGTCGTGTGTGGTGGAGGAACCGCCGTTTTCTCCGCCCCGTAACAATGCCTTCTGCTGGCCCCGCCACCAGTGTTGAGTCCCATACCCTTCCCAGTGATGAAGTCCCCTCGACGCTCAGAACGGATCCAGAAGAAAAGGTCCGCTCAAGACTTTGCTATGAGCGTATAGGGGGGAGGGAGGTGTATGTATATTATGTATGCTGGATTATGTATTATGTATGTATATTATGTATGTGCTCCATTTATATTTATTCAGCCTAGCTAGCAGCGTGTGGCAATGTTATTACCATATCCCACACGCTTAATTAATGTGCCTGGCGACGTATGGAAGCTGCTAATGTATCACTTGCCATACGTCGTCTATGGTAGTTGACCAAGAGCTTAGCTAGGGAGCAGTGCTGCCCACCTCTGTGTACATACTCTTATCCAGTAAACCGAACCTACAAAACTATACAGGTGTTTGTGTTCTCTCCTGTATATAGAACTTATTACCCAGAACATCTAACAGATTATAACAAAGTCCCCCGGTCGAGTATAGCAAAGGGCCCTGATCGTGTAAGACAAAATCCCCTGATTGAGTATAAGAAAGTCCCCTGATCGAGTATAACAAAGCCCCCTGGATGAGTATAACAAAGTTCCGTGATCGAGTATAACAAAGTCCCCTGATCGAGTATTGCACAGTCCCCTCATCGAGTATAAAATGTCCCCTGTTCCAGTGTAACAAAGTCCCCTGATCGAGTATAAAATGTCCCCTGTTCCAGTGTAACAAAGTCCCCTGATCGAGTATAAAAAAGTCCCCTGGTCGACTATAGCAAGTCCTCTGGTCGAGAATTACAAAGCCCCCTCATCGAATATAACAAAGGCCTCAAATCGAGTATAACAAAGTCCCCTGATCTAGTATAACAAAGGCCCCTAATCGAGTATAACAAAGGCCCCTGGTCGAGTATAACAAAGTCCCCTGTTCGAGTCTAACAAAAACCCTTATCGAATATAAAAAATTCCTCTTTTCGAGTATAACAAAGTCCCCATATCGAGTATAACAAAGTCCCCTAATCGAGTATAACAAAGGTCCCTGGACGAGTATAACAAAGTTCCCTGATCGAGTGTAACAAAAGTCCCCTGATCGAGAATAACAAAGTCCCCTAATCGAGTATAAAAATGTCCCCTGGTCCAGTGTAACAAAGTCCCCTGATCGAGTATAACAAAGTCCCCTAATCAAGTATAACAAAGTCCCCTGATCGAGTATAACAAAGTCCCCTAATTGGGTATAACAAAGCCCCCTGCTCGAGTATAACAAAGTCCCCTGGTCGAGTTTAGCAAAGTCCCCTAATCGAGTATAACAAAGCAAAGTCCCCTGATGAGTATAACATATCCCCTGAGTATAACAAAGTCCCTCGAGTATGTCCCCTGATCGAGTCCCCTGATCGAGTATAACAAAGTCCCCTGGTCGAGTTTAGCAAAGTCCCCTGATCGAGTATAACAAAGCCTCCTCATCGAGTATAAAAAAGTCCCCTGATCGAGTATAACAAAGTCCCCTGGATGAGTATAACACAGTCCCCTGATCGAATATAACATATCCCCTGATTGAGTATAACAAAGTCCCCTGGATGAGTATAACAAAGTCCCCTGATCGAATATAACATATCCCCTGATTGAGTTTAACAAAGTCCTCTGGTCGAGTATAACAAAGTCCCCTCATCGAGAATAACAAAGTCCATTGGTCAAGTATAAAAGAGATCCCTGGTCGAGTATAACAAAGTCCCCTGGTCGAGTATAGAAAAGTCCCGTGATCGAGTATAACAAAGACTCCTCATCGAGTATAACAAAGTCCCCTTGTCGAGTATAACAAAGCCCCCTGCTCGAGTATAACAAAGTCCCCTAATCGAGTCCAAAAAAGGCCTCTAATCGAGTATAAGAAAGTCCCCTGATCAAGTATAACAAAGCCGCCTAATCAAGTATAACAACGTCCCCTGGTCGAGTATAACAAAGTCACCTGTTCGAGTCTAACAAAGTCCCCTCATCGAGTATAACAAATTCCCCTTATCGAGTATAACAAAGTCCCCTTATCGAGTTTAACAAAGACCCCTAATCGAGTATAACAAAGGCCCCTGGTCGAGTATAACAAAGTCCCTGATCGAGTATAACAAAGTCCCTAGGTCGAGCATACCAAAGTCCCCTAATCGATTATAACAAAGTCCCCCGGTCGAGTATAGCAAAGGGCCCTGATCGAGTAAGACAAAGTCCCCTGATCGAGTATAACAAAGTTCCCTGATCGAGTATAACAACGTCCCCTGATCGAGTATAACAAAGTCTCCTGGTCCAGTATAACAAAGTCCCCTTATCGAGTATAACAAAGTCCCCTAATCGAGTATAAAAATGTCCCCTGGTCCAGTGTAACAAAGTCCTCTCATCGAGTAAAAAAAAGTCCCCTGATCGAGTATAACAACGTCTCCTGGCCTAGTTTAACAAAGTCCCCAGATCGAGCATAACAAAGTCCCCTAATCGATTATAACAAAGTCCCCTGGACGAGTATGACAAACGGCCCTGATCGAGTAAGACTAAGTCCCCTCATCGAGTATAAGAAAGTCCCCTAATCATGTATAACAAAGGCCCCTGGTCGAGTATAGCATATCCCCTGATCGAATATAAAAAAGGCCCCTAGTCGAGTATAACAAAGTCCTCTGATCGAATATAACAAAGTCCCCTGATCGAGTATAACATATCCTCTGATCGAGTATAACAAAGTCCCTGGAGGAGTATAACAAAGTCCCCTGATCGAATAAAAGAAAGTCCCCTGGTCGAGTTTAACAATGTCCCCTGATCGAGTATAACAAAGGCCCCTCATCGAGTATAGCAAAGTCCATTGGTCAAATATAGGAAAGTCCACTCATCGAGTATAACAAAGTCCCCCGATCGAGTATAACAATGGCCTCTGGTCTAGTATGAGAAAGTCCCCTGATCAAGTATAAAAAAGTCCCCTGGTCTAGTATAACAAAGTCCCCTAAACGAGTATAACAAAGTCCCCTGGTCGATTATAGCAAAGTCCCCGGGTCGAGTATAACAAAGCCCCCTCATCGAGTATAACAAAGGCCCCTAATCGAGTATAACAAAGTCCCCTGATCGAGTATAACAAAGTCCCCTGATAGAGTATAACAAAGTCTTCTGGTCGAGTATAAAAAAGTCCCCTGATCGAGTATAACAAAGTCCCCTGGTCGAGTATAACAAAGTCCCCTCATCGAGGATAACAAAGTCCATTGGTCAAGTATAAAAAAGTTCCCATGATCGAGCATAGCAAAGTCCCCTGATCGAGTATAACAAAGCCTCCTGATCGAGTATAACAAAGTCCCCTAATCGAGTATAACAAAGCCCCCTGCTCGAGTATAACAAAGTCCCCTGGTCGAGTTTAGCAAAGTCCCCTGATCGAGTATAACAAAGCCTCCTGATCGATTATAACAAAGTCCCCCGGTCGAGTATAGCAAAGGGCCCTGATCGTGTAAGACAAAATCCCCTGATTGAGTATAAGAAAGTCCCCTGATCGAGTATAACAAAGCCCCCTGGATGAGTATAACAAAGTTCCGTGATCGAGTATAACAAAGTCCCCTGATCGAGTATAACAAAGTCCCCTGATCGAGTATAACAAAGTCCCCTAATCGAGTATAAAATGTCCCCTGTTCCAGTGTAACAAAGTCCCCTGATCGAGTATAAAAAAGTCCCCTGGTCGACTATAGCAAGTCCTCTGGTCGAGTATAACAAAGCCCCCTCATCGAATATAACAAAGGCCTCTAATCGAGTATTACAAAGTCCCCTGATCTAGTATAACAAAGGCCCCTGATCGAGTATAACAAAGGCCCCTGGTCGAGTATAACAAAGTCCCCTGTTCGAGTCTAACAAAAACCCTTATCGAATATAAAAAATTCCCCTTTTCGAGTATAACAAAGTCCCCATATCGAGTATAACAAAGTCCCCTAATCGAGTATAACAAAGGTCCCTGGTCGAGTATAACAAAGTTCCCTGATCGAGTGTAACAAAAGTCCCTAATCGAGTATAAAAATGTCCCCTGGTCCAGTGTAACAAAGTCCCCTGATCGAGTATAACAAAGTCCCCTGATCGAGTATAACAAAGGACGCTCATCGAGTATAGCAAAGTCCATTGGTCAAATATAGGAAAGTCCACAGATCTAGTATGACAAAGTCCCCTGAATCAAGTATAAAAAAGTCCCCTGGTCGAGTATAACAAAGTCCCCTGATCGAGAATAACAAAGTCCCCTGGTCGAGTATAGCAAAGTCCCCTGATCGAGTATAACAAAGCCCCCTCATCGAGTATAACATATCCTCTGATCGAGTATAACAAAGTCCTCTGGTCGAGTATGACAAAGTCCCCTGATCGAGTATAACAAAGTCCCCTGGTCGAGTAGAACAAAGTCCCCTGATCGAGTATAACAAAGGCCCTTCATCGAGTATAGCAAAGTCCATTGGTCTAATATAGGAAAGTCCCCTGATCGAATATAACAAAGTCCCAGATCGAGCATAACAAAGTCCTCTGATCGATTATAACAAAGTCCCCTGGTCGAGTATAGCAAAGGGCCCTGATCGAGAAAGACAAAGTCCCCTTATCGAGTATAACAAAGTCCCCTAATCAAGTATAACAAAGTACTCTGGACGAGTATAACAACGTTCCCTGATCGAGTATTACAAAGTCTCTTGGCCCAGTATAACAAAGTCCCCAGATCGAGCGTAACAAAGTCCCCTGATCGATTATAACAAAGTCCCCTGGTCGAGTATAAGAAAGGCCCTGATCGAGTAAGACAAAATCCCCTGATCGACTATAAAAAAGTCCCCTACTCCAGTATAACAAAGTCCCCTGGTCGAGTGTAGCAAAGTCCCCTGATCGAGTATAACAAAGCCTCCTCATCGATTATAACAAAGTCCCCTGATCGAGTATAACAAAAGCCCCCTGCATGAGTATAACAAAGTCCCCTGATCGAGTCCATAAAAGGCCTCTAATCGAGTATAACAAAGTCCTCTGATCAAGTATAACAAAGGAACCTGATCGAGAATAAAAAAGGCCCCTCATCGATTATAACAAAGTCCCCTGATCTAGTATAACAAAGGAACCTGATCGAGAATAAAAAAGGCCCCTCATCGAGTATAAGAAAGTCCCCTGATCGAGTATAACAAAGCCGCCTAATCGAGTATAACAAAGTCCCCTGGTCCAGTATAACAAAGTCCCCTGTTCGAGTCTAACAAAGTCCCCTTATCGAGTATAACAAATTCCCCTTATCGAATATAAAAAGGCCCCTTATCGAGTTAACAAAGTCCCCTAATCGAGTATAACAAAGGTCCCTGTTCGAGTATAACAAAGTTCAATGATCGAGTATAACAACGTTCCCTGATCGAGTATAACAAAGTCTCCTGGTCCAGTATAGCAAAGTCCCCTCATAGAGTATAAAAATGTCCCTGGTCCAGTGTAACAAAGTCCCCTGATCGAGTATAACAAAGTCCCCTAATCAAGTATAACAAAGTCCCCTGATCGAGTATAACAAAGGCCCCTCATCGAGTATAACAAAGTCCATTGGTCAAATATAGGAAAGTCCACAGATCGAGTATGACAAAGTCCCCTGATCAAGTATAAAAAAGTCCCCTGGTCGAGTATAACAAAGTCCCCTGATCGAGTATAACAAAGTCCCCTGGTCGAGTATAGCAAAGTCCCCTCATCGAGTATAACAAAGCCCCCTGATCGAGTATAACATATCCTCTGATCGAGTATAACAAAGTCCTCTGGTCGAGTATGACAAAGGCCCCTGGTCGAGTATAACAAAGTCCCTTGATCGAGTGTAACAAAAGTCCCCTGATCAAGTATAACAAAACTCCCCTGGTCGAGTAAAACAAAGTACCCTAATCAAGTATAAAAATGTCCCCTGGTCCAGTGTAACAAAGTCCCCTGATCGAGTATAAAAAAGTCCCCTGGTCGATTATAGCAAGTCCCCTGGTCGAGTATAACAAAGCCCCCTCATCGAGTATAACAAAGGCCACTAATCGAGTATAACAAAGCCCCCTGATCGAGTATAACAAAGTCCCCTTTAGAGTATAACAAAGTCCCTTGATCAAGTATAACATATTTCCTGATTGGGGATAACAAAGTCCTCTGGTCGAGTATAAAAAAGTCCCCTGATCGAGTATAACAAAGTCCCCTGGTCGAGTATAACAAAGTCCCCTAATCGAGTATAACAAAGTCCCTTGATCAAGTATAACATATTCCCTGATTGTGGATAACAAAGTCCTCTGGTCGAGTATAAAAAAGTCCCCTGGTCGAGTATAACAAAGTTCCCTAATCGAGTATAACAAAGTCCCCTAGTCGAGTGCAGCAAAGTCCCCTGATCGAGTATAACAGAGCCTCCTGATCGAGTATAACAAAGTCCCCTGATCAAGTATAACAAAGCCCCCTGCTCGAGTATAACAAAGTCCCCTGATCGAGTCCAAAAAAGGCCTCTAATCGAGTATAACAAAGTCCCCTGATCTAGTATAACAAAGGCCCCTCATCGAGTATAACAAAGCCCCCTCATCAAGTATAAGAAGGTCCCCTGATCGAGTATAACAAAGCCGCCTAATCGAGTATAACAAAGTCCCATGGTCGAGTATAACAAAGTCCCCTGTTCGAGTCTAACAAAGTCCCCTTATCTAGTATAACACATTCCCCTTATCGAGTATAACAAAGTCCCCTAATCGAGTATAACAAAGGCCCCTGGTCGAGTATAACAAAGTTCCCTGATCGAGTGTAACAAAAGTCCCCTGATCGAGTATAACAAAGCCCCCTAGACGAGTATAACAAAGTTCCCTCATCGAGTATAACAAAGTCCCCTAATCGAGTATAACAAAGTCCCCTGGTCCAGTATACCAAAGTCCCCTGATCAAGTATAACATATCCCCTGATAGAGTATTACAACGTCTCCTGGCCCAGCTTAACAAAGTCCCCAGATCGAGCATAACAATGTCCCCTAATCGATTATAACAAAGTCCCCTGGTCGAGTATAACAAAGGGCCCTGATCGAGTAAGACAAAGTCCCCTGATCAAGCATAACAAAGTCCCCTGATCCTAGTATAACAAAGCCCCCTGGAGAGTATAACAAAGTCCCCTGAACCGAGTATAACAAATTCCCCTGATCGAGTAAAACATATCCCCTGATCGAGTATAAAAAAGTACCTGGTGGAGTATAACAAAGTCCCCTGGTCGAGTATAAGAAAGTTTTCTAATCGAGTATAACAAAGGCCCCTGGTTGAGTATAACAAAGTCCTATGATCAAGTATAACAAAGTCCCCTAATCGAGTAAAACAAAGTCCCCTGATCGAGTATAACATATCCCTTGATCGAGTATAACAAAGTCCTCTGGTCGAGTATAACAAAGACCCCTGAACGAGTATAACAAAGTCCCCTGGTCGTGTATAACAAAGCCCAGTGATCGAGTACAACAAAGGCCCCTCATCGAGTATAGCAAAGTCCAATGGTCAAATATAGGAAAGACCACTGATCGAGTATGACAAAGTCCCCTGATCAAGTATAAAAAAGTCCCCTCGTCGAGTATAACAAATTCCCCTGGTCGGGTATAGCAAAGTCCCCTGGTCGAGTATAACAAAGCATCCCTCATCGAGTATAACAAAGGCCCCTAAACGAGTATAACAGAGTCCCCTGATGGAGTATAACAAAGTCCCCTGATCGAGTATAACAAAGTCCTCTGGTTGAGAACAACAAAGACCCCTGATCGAGTAAAACATATCCCCTGATCGAGTATAACAAAGTCCACTGGTCGAGAATAAAAAAGATCCCTGATCGCATATAAAAAAGTCCCCTGGTCGTGTATAACCAAGTCTCCTGATCGAGTATAACAAAGGCCCCTCAATGAGTATAACAAAGTCCATTGGTCAAGTATAAAAAAGTCCCCTGGTGGAGTATAACAAAGTCCCCTAATCAAATATAACAAAGTCCTCTGTTCGAGTATAAAAAAGTCACCTGATCGAGTATAACTAAGCCGCCTTATCGAGTATAACAAAGTCCCCTGGTCGAGTATAACAAAGTCCTCTGTTCGAGTCTAACAAAGTCCCCTTATCGTGTGAGACAAAGTCCCCTGATCGAGTATAACAAAGTCCCCTGATCGAGTATAACAAAGCCCCCTGGACGAGTATAACAAAGTCCCCTAATCAAGTATAACAAAGTCCCCTGATCGATTATAACAAAGTCCCCTGATCGAGTATAACATATCCTCTAATCGAGTATAACAAAGTCCTTTGGTCGAGTATGACAAAGTCCACTGATAGAGTATAACAAAGTCCCCTGGTCGAGTATAACAAAGTCCCCTGATCGAGTATAACAAAGGCCCCTCATCGAGTATAGCAAAGTCCATTGGTCAAATATAGGAAAGTCCACTGATCGAGTATAACAAAGTCCCAGATCGAGCATAACAAAGTCCCCTGATCGATTATAACAAAGTCCCCTGGTCGAATATAGCAAAGGGCCATGATCGAGTGAAACAAAGTCCCCTGGTCAAGTATAACAAAGGCCCTGATCGAGTAAGACAAAAACCCCTGATTGAATATAACAAAGTCCCCTGATCGAGTATAACAAATCCCTCTGGACGAGTATAACAAAGTCCCCTGATCGAGTATAACAAAGTCCCCTGATCGAGTATTACATATCCACTGATCGAATATAACAAAGTCCCTGGTGGAGTATAACAAAGTCCCCTGATCGAGTATCACAAAGTCTCCTGGTCGAGTATAACAAAGTTTTCTAATCGAGTATAAAAAGGCCCCTCGTCGAGTATAACAAAGTCCTCTGATCGAGAATAACAAAGTCCCCTGATCGAGTA
>NW_024726775.1:0-5593 GCF_018991925.1 Homarus americanus | reverse complement strand
GTACACCTCTGACACCAGGCACACTGATACCCCAGGTACACTCCGATAATTCGGTACACCTCAGACACTCTGGCTCACCTCTGACACCATGGTTCACCCTGACACTGGCACACTTGATACTCCCAGGCAGACCTCTACACTCCCCTGGTTCTCCCCTGACACTCCCCAGGCACACCTCAGACACACCCCCAGGCACACCTCTGACACTCCCAGGTACTACTCTGACACCCTGGTACGCTCTGACACCCCAGGCACACCTCTGACACTCCAGCCATCTCCGACACCCCAGTTACACTCCTGACACTCCCCAGGCACAACCCCTGACACCCCAGGCACACCTCTGATATTCCCAGGTTCACCTCTGACACTTCCAGATACACACCTCTGACACTCCCAGGCACACCAATCACACCCCAAGCACAACTCTGACACTCCAGGCACACCACTGACACTACCAGGCACACCTCTGACACCCTCAGGCACACCTCTGACACTACCAGGCACACCTCTGATATTCCAGGCACACCTCTGACACTTCCAGATACACCTCTGACACCCCCAGGCACACCAATCACACCCCAAGTACAACTCTGACACTCCCAGGCACACCACTAACACTACCAGGCACACCTCTGACACCCCCAGGCACACCTCTGACACTCCCAGGTACACCTGACACTCCCCAGCACACCTCTGATACGCCCAGGCATACCTCTGACACCAGGCACACCGCTGACACTGAGGCACACCGCTGACACTGCAAGATACACCTCTGACATTCCATGTACACCCCAGACACTCCAGGCACACCTCTTACACCCCAGGCACACCTCTGACACCCAGGTACCTTGACGCTCCCAGGCACTCCTCCGACACCCCAGGAGCACTCTGACACCCCAGGCATACCCTCTGACACTCCCCAGGCACACCCCAGACACTGCCAGGCACACCCCAGACACTGCCAGGCACACCCCAGACACCACCAGGCACACCCTCAGACACCCCAGGCACAGCTCCAGACACCACCAGGCACACCCTCAGACACCCCCAGGCACACCCCTCTGATATTCCATGTACCTCGAACACTTCCAGGTACACACTCAGACACTCAGGTACACCTCAGACACTCCCAGGTACACCTCTGACACTTGGGTACACGCTGTCACTCCCAGGTACCTGACACTCCAGTTACACCCCTGACACTCTCCCAGGTGCACCTCTGACAATCCCAGGTACACCTCAGACAATCCAGGTACACCTCTGACACTTCCAGGCCACACCCCTGACACTTCAGGTACACCTCTGGCACTCCCAGGTACCAATGACTTGCTCCAGGTACACCTCTGATGCTCCCAGGTACACCTCCTGACACTTCCAGATACACCTCTGACACTCCCAGGTACCTGTTGACACTACCAGGTACAGCTCTGACACTCCCCAGGTACACCTCCGATACTCCCAGGCCCACACCTCCGATACTCCCAGGTACACCTCCTTGCACTCCCTGGTTCACCTCTGACCTCCTGGTTCTGCCTCCCTAACACTCCCCTGGTACCTCTGACACCCCAGGTGCACCTCTTACACTCCCAGGTACATCCGACACTCCAAGGTACACCTCTGGCTTGCTCCCAGGCCAACACCTCCCAGCACTCCCAGGTACCTCCTGCTGCTCCCGAAGCCTGCTCAGACACTCCCAGGTAAGCTGACATTCCCAGGTGGTGCACCCCTGACGCTCAGGTACCCCGCCTCTTACACTCCCTGGTTCTGCTCCCCTGACACTCCCAGGTACACCTCGAACTCCCAGGTACCTCAAGACACTCCCAGGTGAAGCCTCTGACATTCCCAGGTACACCTCCTGACACTCCCAGGTACACCTCTTACACTCACTGGTTCTCCCCTAGCCTCCCAGGTACCCCTCCTGACACTCCAGGAACACCTCTGACACTCCCCAGGTACCACCCCGGCACTGCCAGGTACACCTCCTGACACTGTCAGGTACACCTCTGACACTGCCAGGTACACCTGTGACACTCCAGTTACATCTCTGACACTCCCAGGTACACCTCTGACACTCCCAGGTACCCCTCCTGACACTCCCTAGGTTCTCCCCAACCTCCCAGGTACACCTCAGACCTCCCCAGGTACACCTCAGACACTCCAGGTACACCTCAGACACTCCCCAGGTAAACCTCTGACATTCCCAGGTACACCCCTCACACTCCCAGGTACTCCACTGACACTTCTGGGTACCCCTCTGACCTCCCAGGTACACCTCTGACACTCCCAGGGACACACTCTGACACTCGCAGGTACTACTCTGACTTGCTCCCAGGTACACCTCAGACACTCCCCAGGTACACCTCAGACACTCCCCAGATACACCTCCAGACACTCCCAGGTACGTCTCTGACTCCCAGGTACACCTCCTGACCCTCCCAGGTAAATCTCTGACATTCCCAGGTACACCCGTGACACTCCCAGGTACTCCTCTGACACTGCCAGGTACACCTCAGACACTGCCAGGTACCTCAAACCTCCCAGGTACAGCTCAGACACTCCCAGGTACACACACTCAGACTCCCAGGTGCTGCGAGCACTCCCAAAGTGCACACTCCTGACACTCCCAGGCACACCTCTGACCTCCCAAAGGTACACCTCTGACACTCAGAAAGGTACACCGCAGACACTCCAGGCCACACACTTCCAACACCTTGAATACACTCCTGACCTCCATACACCTCAGACACTTCCAGGTACACCTCAGACACTCCCAGGTACCTCAGACACTCCAGGTACACCTCTGACACTCCCAGATGCACCATGTCACTAAAGTACACCCCTGGCCTCCCAGTTACACCCTGACACTCCCAGGTACACCTCTGACAATCCCAGGTACACATGAGGGCACTCCTAGGTACACCCTGACACTTCAGGTACACCCTGATGCTTCAGGTTACCTCTGTTGCTCCCAGGTACCAACAATGACACTCAGGTACACCTCTGAAACTCCCAGGCCACACCTCTGACACTCTCCAAAACACCTCTGGCTTACTCCCAGGTACACCTCTGACACTCCCAGGTACACCTCTGACACTCCCAGGTACACCTCTGACACTCCCAGGTTCACCTCTGATACGCCCATGTATACCTCTGACACTCTCAGGTATTCTCCTGACACTCCCAGGTACCTCTGACACTCCCAGGTACACCGATGACACTGCAAGATACACCTCTGACTCTCCCAGGTACACCTCTGACACTCCCAGGTACACCTCTGACACTCTCAGGTACATCTCTGATACTCCCAGGTACACCTCTGACACTTCCAGATACACCTCTGACACTTCCAGGTACACCAATGACACTACTAGTTACACCTCTGACACTCCCAGGTACACCTCCGATACTCCCAGGTACACCTCCGATACTCCCAGGTACACATCAGACACTCCCTGGTTCTCCTCTGACACTCCCTGGTTCACCTCTAACACTCCCTGGTACACCTCTGACACCCCAGGGTGCACCTCTTACACTCCCAGGTACACCTCCGACACTCCAAGGTACACCTCTGACACTCCCAGGTACCTCTGGCTTGCTCCTAGGTGCTCCTCTGACCTCCTGGTACACCTCCCCCAGCCTCCCAGGTACCTCTTACACTCCCTGGTTCTCCCCTGACACTCCCAGGTACACCTCAGACACTCCCAGGTACACCTCAGACACTCCCAGGTACACCTCAAACACTCCCAGGTAAACCTCTGACATTCCCAGGTACACCTCTGATACTCCCAGGTACACCTCTTACACTCACTGGTTCTCCCCTGACACTCCCAGGTACCCCTCTGACACTCCCAGGTACACCTCTGACACTCCCAGGTACACCTCTGACACTCCCAGGTACTACTCTGACACTCCCAGGTACACCTCTGACACTCCCAGGTGCCTCTTACACTCACTGGTTCTCCCCTGACACTCCCAGGTACCCCTCTGACACTCCCAGGTACACCTCTGACACTCCCAGGTACACCTCTAACACTCGCAGGTACTACTCTGACACTCCCAGGTACACCTCTGACACTCCCAGGTACACCAATGACACATCCAGGTACACCTCTGACACTTCCAAGTACACCTCTGACACTCCCAGGTACACCTCTGACAATCCCAGGTACACCTCTGACACTCTTAGGAACACCTCTGACACTCCCAGGTACACCTCTGACACTCCCAGGTACACTTTTGACACTCCCAGGTGCACCTCTGACACTCCCATGTACACCTTTGATATGCCCAGGTATACCTCTGACACTCGCAGGTATTCCTCTGACACTCCCAGGTACACCTCTTACACTCCCAGGTACACCGATGACACTGCAAGATACACGTCTGACATTCCATGTACACCTCAGACACTTCCAGGTGCACCTCAGACACTCCCAGGTACACCTCAGACACTCCCAGGTACACTTCAGACACTCCCAGGTACACCGCTGTCACTCCCAGGTACACCCCTGACACTCCCAGTTACACCCCTGACACTCCCATTTACACCTCTGACAATCCCAGGTACACCTCAGACAATCCCAGGTACACCTCTGACACTTCCAGGTACACCACTGACACTTCCAGGTACACCTCTGGCACTCCCAGGTACACCAATGACACTCCCAGGTACACCTCTGATACTCCCAGGTACACCTCTGACACTTCCAGATACACCTCTAACACTCCCAGGTACACCAATGACACTACCAGGTACACCTCTGACACTCCCAGGTACACCTCCGATACTCCCAGGTACACCTCCGATACTCCCAGGTACACCTCAGACACCCCCTGGTTCACCTCTGACACTCCCTTTTTTCACCTCTAACACTCCCTGGTACACCTCTGACACCCAAAAGAGTGCACCTCTTACCTCCAGGTACACATCCGACACTCCAAGGTACACCTCTGGCTTGCCTCCCAGGTAACACCTCCTGACACCTCTGGCTTGCCTCCCAGGTACACCTCCTGACCTCCCAGGTACACCTCTGGCACTCCCAGGTGCACCTCAGACCTCCAGGTAAACCTCTGACATTCCCAGGTACACCCCTGACACTCCCGTGCACCTCTGACACTCCCTGGTTCTCCCCTGACCTCCCAGGTACACCTCAGACCTCCCAGGCACCTCAGACACTCCCAGGTACACCTCAGACACTCCCAGGTAAACCTCTGAGCATTTCCATGTACACCTCTGACCTCTGAGTACCTCTTACACTCTCTCAGTTCTCCCCTGACACTCCCTAGGTACCCTCACACCTCCAGGTGCACCTTTCAACTCCTAGGTACACCTCTCTGACACTCGCAGGTACTTCTCCTGACACTCCCAGGTACACCTCTGTTCCCAGGTACACCAATGACACTCCCAGGTACACCTCTGAGACTTCCAAGTACACCTCCCACACTCCCACACCTCTGACAATCCCAGGTACACCTCCTGACACTCTTTGGAACACCTCTGAGCTCCCAGGTACACCTCTGACACTCCCAGGTACACTTCTGACACTGCCAGGTAAACCTCCAGACACTGCAGTACACCTCAGACACTCCCAGG
>NW_024726774.1:0-13545 GCF_018991925.1 Homarus americanus | reverse complement strand
TAAGAACACACATCATCCACAGCCTCCTTCAAGACCATGAGGTTCACTGGGCAAAACTCGTAGAGGCTGCCCAGGAACACAGAACACATAACCCCCGAGAATTTTGGCAAAGGATCGCCAAGCTAAAAGGAACTGCAAAACCCCCCTTTGATCACCTGCTAGTAAATGGTAGGAAAATCAAAGAGCCAGCCGACGTAGCACAAACACTAAAACAACACTGGGAACACATTTTCCACCCACACCCCCCCATACAACAAAGGTACATCTTAAACCACATAAACAACATCACCACACACATGCAAACACTTCACGACAGAACAACTCCTGACAACACAATAGATACCTCCACTCTCACACAGGACCACACCCTCACTGCTCCTTTCACCCCAACAGAAGTCGCACAAGCACTGGACAAAACCAAAAAGAAAACACCGGGTGACAGCAATATTGGTCAAGCAATCCTGAAGCACCTGCCCTCAGAAACAGTCACAGCCATTACATACCTCTACAACACCCAACTGGCTACAGGTTACTTCCCAAAACTCTTTAAGACAGCCACAGCCATCATGATACCTAAACCAAACAAAAACCCAACAGATCCTCAAAACTACAGACCGATCAGTATACTAGAAGTCTTAGGAAAAACTTTTGAAAGACTATACAACACCCGCCTCAGATACCACCTTGAAGATGAACAACTACTGTCCTACAAGCAGTTCGGCTTCAGAGCACACCACTCAACCCAAGACGCACTCAATATAATGACAAACTACCTCCACATGAACAAAGATGCATACAAGATAGCACTCATCACAAAAGACGTACAAAAAGCCTTCGACACAGTTTGGCACGAAGGATTAAAGTACAAGATATGCACCAATTTTAACCTCCCTCAAAAATCACAACAATTACTATGTAACTTCCTAACAGACAGAAAAATGAGGATAAAAGTCACACCTGCCTTCTCTGACCACTTCACACTTCACGCAGGAGTCCCACAAGGATCAGTCCTGTCCCCAACACTATACATTCTTTACACAAACGACTTACCCGACCCCTTACACATCGACTCTCTGACAATACAGTACGCCGACGATGTAACCCAACTAGTCAGACACAGAACTCTTGATCACCTAACAGACAAAGCACACAGGGAACTCGAACAAGTTACACAATGGGAACTCCGATGGCGAATACAAACCAACCCGAACAAAGCACAAATCACCTACTTCGGCACCAAAAGACGACAACCACGTCACATTTACCTAAACCCCTACATCGCCTACCCTTCACCTATAACTGTCAAACGAAAAACACAATCCTAGGAGTCACATTCAACGACACCCTCACCATGACACCACACAACAATATGAAGGCTTTGATCGCAAACAAAACACTCGGGAAAATATACAGATTCAGAACCGCATCAATCAAAACCAAAACACACCTATTCAAAACCCTCATACGCCCACTATTGACTTATGCACCTAACACACTCCAGCTAGCACCACCATCAAGCGCCAAGAAACTTCAAGTCATACAAAACAAAGCACTAAGATTCATCCATAACACACACTGGTTATCCTTCACCCGAAATAGTCATCTACATGAACTCAGCTCCCTCCCCCCACTTAACATCTACTGGAGACAACTAGGTGACAAACAAATAGAATCTCTCCTCACCACTTACCCTCAATGGCAGGATTACTTCGACAACATCATACTCCCACGCAGATTCAGAGACAGAAATCCCTCCATACTAAACAGACCAAACACTCCCCTCCCACCTCCCTTGTATTAATAACTTCCCTATAACCACACCCAACAATTTCCCCCCAAATTAAACCTAACCTCTCCTTAACCCTCACCCAACGATTCCCACTCAACCAATCCAAATCAACCTAACCTAATAACCTAACCTTTCCTCAGCCCTCACCCAGCGATCCCCACCTAACCTAACCTAACCTGACCAATTAACTCCTCCCCCCCCCCTCAATCCAAACCCCACGCCACCAACTCAAACTCAAGACCACTCCGACAAAAAAAAAAATAAATAAATAAAAAAAACCTATCCTACTCAACCTGCACTAACACTTCAAAAAGACCCTAACAATCCCCCCAAAATAAAAACCTAACATACCCAGCCGTTACTAGCAATCCCACACAAAATAATAAATAACCATTCTACCACTAACTAACCACACCCTATCACTCCTCCCAAAATAAAAACCTAACACACCCAGCCATTACTAGCAATCCCACACAAAATAAAAATTAACCATTCTACCTTTAACTAACCACACCCTATCACTCCTCCCAAAACAAATACCTAACTTACCCATCCCATACTAACTCGGATGACATGTATGTTTCACCTTAGCCAATAAGGTCGAGGAGAGTTGCGCAGTACCTGCAGCAAGCCCTCTCCTTCTAGAATGTTACCAACACTGTTTTATGGGCACCTCCCTTAGCCAATAAGGTCGGAGAGGTGTACCTAAAAACGGTACCATCAACGAATGATATGAACGCCTCCCTTAGCCAATAAGGTCGGGGAGGGGTGCATTGTTCCTGTACACAAACCCTCTCCCTCAATAATGGGACCAGAACTCACAATACCTGCAAGAGTCTACCACGCAATTGCAGAAGTCCTTTACTAGCCAAAGGAAAGAATGAATGCAATAATTAACCCAACTCACAATACCTGCAAGAGCCTACCACGCAATTGCAGAAGTCCTTTACTAGCCAAAGGAAAGAAAGAATGCAATAATTAACCCAACTCTGCCAACCACCAACAAAACCTGTAATCCTCCCAAAAGAAAAACTTAACCCACCCAACCTTACTCACAATCCCTCCTAAAAAAAAGCTAATTCACTATCCAATCACTAATCAACACCTTCAATCCTCCCAAAAGAAAAACTTAACCACCCAACCTACTCACAAAGAAAAACTTAATATACCCGACCTTTCTAACAAGCCCCTTCTGACCCTCCTAAAAAAAAAATAAAAATAAAAAAAAAAAACTATGACTCAATACAACTATTCATTAGCAACACAAAATCATATCACACGTAAGAATCCTTCCATACTATAATTAACCCAACAACCTCCAAAGCCCCCTCTCCTCCTCTCGCCTCCTCCCGACAACCGAACCATACCTGACCTTATAACAATTATCCTAACCCTCCCCCTCTCCCCTTACTACATTTCCACGCAAACGCATACACACTCACACAACAACCCCCCCTAAGCAATTCTAATTCACCTCAAATCAACATACAACCTCCACCCCCGCCAATCCCCAAACACAAACTCCCCCCCCTCCCACAACCAATCTCCAAACACAACACCCCCGCCAGACAAAGCCTCTCATAACACCACAACTCTCCAAAACCAAATCAAACATACCCAACCTCTATACCAGCCACTGTCAACATTATCGACCTAACTCAAGACTGAAACCAAACAACCTATATCTCACTCATCTCCGTTCACAATTTGACAAAGCTCAAATCTGTCCCCTGCTATTACTAAATAACTCTCCTACGATACACTCATCCTTCCTTACTACGAATACTTTGACATTTCAAGCTCAAAGATTCAAAACTCTTCCTCCAACTCTCTCTGACATAGCTGAAAGACCCACAACTCTCAGAAACAAATCAAAACATACCCAACGTCTGTGACATCCAATTCTCAATAAAATCGACCTAACTCAAGACTGAAACCATTCAGCCTATATCTCATTCTCGTCTCCGTTCATAATTTGACAAAAAAGCTCAAATCTGTCTGCTGCTATTACTAAAAACTCTCCTACGATACGCTCATCCTTCCTTACTATGAATACTTTGACATTTCAAGCTCAAAGATTCAAAACCCTTCCTCCAACTCGCTCTGTTCCTCTTTGACATAGCTCAAAGACTTTACCT
The DNA here is from genome assembly GCF_018991925.1 of Homarus americanus. Taxonomy (NCBI): domain Eukaryota; kingdom Metazoa; phylum Arthropoda; class Malacostraca; order Decapoda; family Nephropidae; genus Homarus; species Homarus americanus. The sequence continues at coordinate 9,618 of NW_024726774.1, read as the reverse complement.
TCTTCTTTCTCCAAACAACCCTACGACTAGCAAAATTTCCATGTTTTCACCTTCTCTGTTAATTTGTTCGTGTGTGGCCTGTGCGTCCGTCCACCTGCGCTTCTCGGCTTGCACCGCAGCCGTGGCGGGGCGGTTCTTCCTCCGCTTTGCCAACACTGCCTAAGCTAGACGACAACCAGAGCACCCGCGTTGGCCCTTTCCTTGCCCGGACCTGCTCCCGCCCTCCCTCTGCCTCGTCCTGATTGTGATTGTTGCACCCTCAGGGCATTTTGCCTACCCCCTCACGCAAGCGGTGTTTAGCCACTGCACCTGTTCTTTCCTTCTAAAATTCACTTCCATCCTCCCTTTATTCTTCCTCTGAACCTCCTTCCCCCCTGTCACTAGCATTTTTCTTTTCTGTTCTGGCTGTACGTCACTCTCTAACCCTCTCTCACCATGAACGGTTACGAGTTTGATAACGTGGCGCGGATACGTCCGGATACGCCGACCTGCCCCAAGAAACTAAACCTCCTAGTTCTCCAGAAGTTTTTTGAAGCTAATGGAATCGTGGGGGTCACCAAGGTGGAACGTCTAAAGCTCCATGGTGACATCAAGATCACCTTCGTCGAGAAGGGCATGCTCGCACAGCTCGCGGAGATCCCAGACATCAACGGCATTCCTTTTAAAATGATTGCCTACATGTGGGACAACTTGAAGCTGGGTGTAATCTCCCACGCCGAAATTGCCCACATGGACAAAGCAGAGCTGAGTGAGCTCCTCAAGGGGCAGCAGCTTCAAGTTGTGAAGAAGCTGTCCGACACCACTGCCCTCATCGGACACCACTCCACCCTACCCAAGGAAGCTCAACTGGCGTGGGTAACTGTGCCAGTCAAGCCCTACTGCAGACCGAAACGGTGTTACAAATGCCAGCACTATGGACACACTGTAAACAAGTGTGAGGCGCAGGAGGACACCTGCTCCATGTGTAGCAGCCCTGGACACCGCTACACGGTCTGCCCCAACAAAGAGAAAAAATGCGCTGCTTGTGGTGGCCCACACTCCTCCGCCGACCGGACCTGCCCCAAATGGAAGGAGGAATGCAGGGTAGCCATGGCTCGTCTTGAGAAAAAACTGAGCTACAAAGAGGCCCTCCTTGCTGTACGCTCCCAAGAAAAGAAAAAACCAGCAGAAAAGAAAAACCAAGAAAAGAAAACTCAAGAGAAGACGCCCACCACACAGAACCAAGAACACCACGTGGCCCGTGGAGCTGAAGCCCACGTGGTCAACCTCACCGTCTCTGACTTCTTCCACACCTATGAGGACTTAATACACGAGGAAGACGAACAACAAGACCCAAACACAAACGAATGGACACTTCAAGAGAGCAAGAAGAGGAGGAGAGTGAGAAGAAAATCGACATCAAGCTAAGAAGACCAAGACATCTCCTCCACACAAGAAACCAAAAACACAATCAAGCCGACCAAGCACTGAACATCCATTGCCCAACCCAACACGCACCTGACGCTTGACCTGACGCTAGCCTGGCTTTGTCTTGTCGCCTCCCTGCCGCGTCCAGGCGAGTTGCTGCTGCTGCCTCCATCTTATAATCCCTCACGCAAGCGGTGTTTAGCCACCGCATCTGTTCTCTCCTCCTAAAATTCACTTCAATCCTCCCTTTATTCTTCCCCTGAACCTCCTTCCCTCCTGTCACTAGCATTTTTCGATTTTCGATTCGGCTGTACGCGTGAGTGAGTCGCCAGTCGCAGTCGGGAGCAGTCGCAGTCAGGAGCAGTAGCAGTCAGTCACAGAGCGAAGTGGAAGTCGGAGAAGGAACAGACACAGCTGATTGGCTAGTCATTGGACCTCTCCCACCTTCCCACGTACCCTGGAAAACCAAAGCACCTGACTTCAATTCTCCAACTGACAATTCTATTGATTCGATCAACACATTGAGCCTCTCCTACAGTATCGGACCTCCCTTAGGAACCCCGAATGCTGCTGAGGGGCTTGGTGTGAAGAGAGAGTCGGCAGTGAGTTTTCAGACCTTTTTCTTCCACTCTAATCCTTCTCTTCCGTGCCGTGAAATGACCTATTCCCCTGTCAGCTGACGTACAGGGGAGTATTCGTCTGGAAACGCCCTCTGTCCCCACACCTCGCTAGTGCGTGTTTGTGTGAAGGGTGGAGGGTCAGCACAGCCTGCCGATTCGCCTGGGGACCTCTGTGATAGTGCAGGGCCTCCCCTACGTGAGGGGCGCAGGAAATCAGGGACTGTTAGGGGAGATCTCCATAAATCTCCAAATTTGAAATCAGTAAACATGCCTTCAATTAAAATTAAAGTGGACCTTACCATCCAACCGTGCACAGACCTCGCCTCACTCATTTTTCAGCTGACCTTGATATTTCAGATCCGTTCCTTCACAAACGACGATATCATCAAAATCTTTGTACCAACTGATGAAGATGCCGACCAATTCCACTCCCCAGCAATGAACAACAAACTGAGGGACAATGGCTTAACGGTCCTCAGTTCCCCTGAGTAGCGTGCAAAATGCACCCTCATATGCAGGAGGGTGATCCCACCTATTCTTGACAACCCAAACCTTTTGAATGAGCTCAAGACGGGTCAAGACGGGTCAGACGCACCTGGCGCTGCTCAGCAGTAGCCACGTCAACTGTTATGTTGGCCCATACCAACTCCCTCCCCTGAACCCTCCTCCCCACTGAAATATCAACAAGTTCTCCCCAGAAGTTACTATTTCATTTGGGAAATGAATGGAACCAGTGTTGAATAGTGGTGAACAGTGCTTAAGTCAGTGAAAAACAACTCGGCAGTTGAGTCTTACCCAAGCTAACCTTCACACAGTGAGGTCCCAGGTACCCAGTGATAATTCCCCTGAGACTCCACGATAGAGAGACCTGGGACCATACCTCAGACCACGTGGTGTCCCCATGATGCTACGACCTCTGACCCAGCTTGGAGAAGGTCGTGCTGATCGTGCTCCCGTTAGAGACCAAGGAAAATGGCCGCTTTGGACCGTTGTGCCGTGGGGGAAGAGGAGGGGAGTGTGGAGAAGGACGACCTCCTTGCCACGCTGTTAAGGCAGCTGGGGCAGTTGAGGAGTGAGGTTGACACTCTAAAGGGGGAAAATGAAGCCCTCAGGACGGAACTCCTTCAGGTAGGTGTCCTGCCTAGCAGGACACCTGCGAAGGAGGAGCAGGCGTGGAGAGTGGTTGTCTCCAAGGGGACTAGGGTCAGGCTTAGGAAAGCTGACCAGGGTGTGGAGTGCAGTAACCCTTACCAGGTGCTGCAGGAAGCTGGAGAGGAAGAGAAGAGGCAGGACGGTATGGATCAAGGAGAGGAAAGGGCAGTTGTACAAACCCTGCCCACAGGTAAGGTCGTGGTAGTTGGTGACAGCCAGGTGAGGTTTATGGATAGGGCTTTTTGTGCGAGAGATAGGAAACGTAGGACTAGGGTATGTTTTCCTGGGGCTGGGATAGGGCATGTAGCCGAGAGGTTAGACAGAGTTTTGTCAGGGGAGGGTACCAATCCAGTAGTGTGTCTTAGTGTGGGAGGAAACGACATAGGTAAGGTTAGGAGTGAGGAACTTTTCAAGAGGTATAGGGAGGCGCTGGGGAAGATTAGAGATAGGGGAGGGATCCCGATAGTATGTGGTGTCTTGCCTAGAAGAGGGGTTGGTCGTGAATGGCTGTCCAGGGCAATTGCTATTAATTGCCGACTGGAAAAACATTGTGCAAACAATGGTTGGGCATTCATTGATGACTGGCAACGATTTTATGGCAACGACTACCTGTACTGTCGCGACGGAGTACACTTGTCTCGTGAGGGGGTAAAGACGTTGTCTGCATCCCTGGAGCGTGAAATTGTCACTCCGAAGGGGGGGTTTCGCCAGTAGAGAGGGGTCGGGGAAAATGGGAGTCAAAAAACAAGCAGGTCCTGGGAAGTAGTGAAACAGAAGTAGATAATGCTGAAAATATAGTTAGTCATAATAACAAACATCAAAGTAATAAATGTAAAACAGATAGAAACGGAAGAAATATATTGAGTGTTTATTATACTAATAGTAGAAGCCTGTGTAACAAAATGGACCAACTCAGGGCCATTGTTAGTAAAGAGAACATAGATATAATTGCAATAACGGAAACATGGATAAATTCAAACAGCAAGCATTTTTTAGCAGAATTTCATATTCCAGGATATAACCTATTTAAATTTGACAGAGTAGGAAGGAGAGGTGGCGGTGTAGCAGTGTATATCAGGGTGTCATTAAAAAGCTGCAATAAATCAAACATTAAAACAAATAGCGACAATGAAAGTATTTGGGTAGAAATTGGTGAGGGCAGTGAATCCGTAGTCATTGGTGTTATATATAGACCACCTAATTTGAGTAGGAACGATGGTAAATTGCTATGGGAGGAAATAAAGAAGGCATCTGATAGAAACAATGTATGTATTCTAGGCGATTTCAACTTTTCAGGCATAGATTGGAAAAATCAACTTAGCGATAATGAATCTGAAGATTTTCTAGAAGTAGTACAAGATAGTTTTTTATATCAATTCATAAACTCGCCCACTAGAGGAAATAATATCCTCGATTTAGTTCTCAGTAATAATGAAAATCTAGTAAAAGATGTTGGGATTGGAGACGAACTAGGAAACAGTGATCATAAAGCCATATATTTTAACATAATATGGGATGGCAGGAAGAAGGAAAATTCGGCCTTGATCCCGGATTTTAGGAAGGCTAATTACGGTAGCTTAAGGAGAGACCTAAGGGATGACCCTATGGTCAAAAGATTAATCCCCCCCACACCTCCGGAAACTGTCAACTTAGGACGGGATAACCCCGAATTTAATTTAGCAGCTACTTATGAACAATTTATTGCGACAATCAATAATGCCCAAAATAAACACATCCCTAAAAGAAAATTCAGATCGATACGGAACCAACCAAAATGGATGAATAATAGACTCTTAGATCTTCTAGGGAAAAAGAAAGGAGTATATAGAAAAGTTAAGAAAGGCGAAAATCACTTACTTGGTTACTATCAGAACCTAACAAGACAGGTAAAAACAGAAATTAGGAAAGCAAAGAGAAATTATGAAATCAAGGTAGCAAACGAATCGAAAAATAACCCCAAAGCTTTTTATCAACTGTATAAATCAAAGGTTAGAGATACAATAGGTCCCCTTAAAACTACGACAGGAGAAATGACTGATGATGAGTTAGAAATGTGTAGTACGTTAAATAGTCATTTTCGCTCCGTATTCACAAATGAAAACCTAGCACAGTTTCCAGAAGTTCATAAGGTATATAACGACAGTATAGAAAATATGTTGATGAATATCAATATTACTAGTAACGATGTGCTTAAAGTAATTAACAAACTAAAGCCTCATAAATCGCCTGGTCCAGACGAGGTATATGCTAGAATATTAAAAGAATGTAGAGATGAGTTGAGTAATCCATTAGCAGTTTTATTTAATAAGTCATTAGAATCGGGCCTAGTGCCAGAAGCTTGGAAACTTGCAAATGTAGTTCCGATTTTCAAAAAGGGTGATAAATCAATAGCATCAAATTACCGTCCCATTAGTCTCTCGTCAATCATAGGCAAGTTGCTAGAGTCAATTATTGCTACAAAAATCAGAAGCCACCTTGAAACATTCAACTTAATTCATTCTTCTCAGCACGGGTTCACCCAGGGACGTTCTTGTCTCACAAATTTGATTAGCTTTTTCTCAGAAGTATTTGAAGCGGTAGATAATGATAAGTCATATGATATAAATTATTTAGATTTCAGTAAAGCATTCGATAGAGTCCCTCATGAGAGATTGATAATGAAGGTAGAAGCACATGGAATAGGTGGATCAGTATTAAAATGGATTAGGTCATGGTTAACTGGTAGGAAACAAAGAGTCAGCATAAATGGATTAAAGTCAGACTGGGGTGCGGTCAAAAGCGGAGTTCCCCAGGGATCTGTATAAGGCCCTCTGCTGTTTGTTATATTCATTAATGATCTTGATTTAGGCATAACTAGTAGGATTAGTAAATCGGCAGATGATACCAAAATGGGAGAGAATCATATGACTTTGAACACCTTCAAAGAGATCTAGATAATTTTGATTTATAGGTCAGTAGACTGGCAAATGAATTCTTAATACTGATAAATGCAAGGTACTACAGATAGGGAAGACGAATACAAACGTTAAGTATAAACTAGGTAACACGGAAATAGAAACCCACAGAAAAAAGATCTAGGCAGTATTTGTTTGAAGCAAACGACTTGAAACCCAGAAAACAATGGGAATAGAAGGCGTTCGGCAATACAGCAAACAGGGACTTGGGTTCATATCTAGGTCTGTGAGTAACAGAACCGCTGACGTTATCTTGAAACTTTTACCTAGCATTAGTGAGGCCGCACATGCTACGATTATGCGGTTCAGTTCTGGTGTCCTTATTATAGAAATGGCTATAGATTCGAGAGAGTACAAAGAAGAATGACAAAAATGATCCATAATATTAGGAAACCCTTCCATATGAAGAAAGACTGAAAGCTTAGGCTTACATTCATTAGAGAGGCGGGAGTTGTAGGCTATGATAGAGGTGTGTACAAGTGGGTAAGTGGGGATTGTTAAGGTAAAATGAAGACACCCTGAAGCTCAGTAGTCAACGAAATAACTAGAAACAAATGGCTTTAAATTAGGATAAAATTCCGATTCAGAAAAGGATATAGGCAAGCACTGCTTGGTAATAGAGTTGTGATATGTGAATAGGCTACCGAGTGCTATAGTAGGATCGGGGACGCTAGGGAGCTTCAAGACGAAGTTGGATAGGCACATGGAAGTGCTGGGATGGGTGTGAAAGGGATCTGCCCTGTATGGGCCAGTCGGCCTCCTGCAGTATCCCACTTTCTTATGTTCTTATGTTATGTTCTAAGATTGACATTATACTGCTTCAAGAAACACTCCTACAAGAACACCACTGTTTCAAATTCAGTGGCTACAAGACAAACAGGAGGCATTTCACGCAGGCGACGACAAGAGGATGTATGATCTTGGTCAAGTCGAGCATACCCTCCTCTGAGGTCATGCAGCATTTGTCATGTGAAGAAAACATTGAGACACAGGCCGTCAAAGTAACCCTCCAAGAACGGGAAATAACTGTCCACAACATCTACAAGAACCTAAGGGGCTCACTGGTTACTCAATTATTCGCTTCGGCCGCTGACCAAGCCACACTCATGGGTGGGGATTTCAATGCACATCACCCCTTCCTAATAGTAGAGCAGATAATGGAAAAGTCGTGCAAATGGTGATACAAGCATGAAATTTGGCATGATCATACCCTAGGGGCTACTTTTCAAATCTGCCTAATTGGCCATTTAGAAATCCAAGATGGCGGCTATTTTTCAAGATGGCTGCCAAATTGACCTTTGAGAGATGATTTTTTTTTTTTAGAAATTGATGTAGTTGGTCAGTCTAAATGATCTTAGTGTCGATATGTATGTTTTCAAGCATGCTCAGATGATTTTTTTCTATTTTTGATACTCTCAGATACATATTTGTCTTATTCATGTTAATTATGCCCCATGGCTTCCAATTCACCTTCGAGACATGATGAGCCTTGAGCAACAACATCCAGAGGTAGCAAGGGAGTTCTCCAAGGGGAACTTTGTTGTCCACAAGTCAGGAAGAGAGTTCTCTGCCATTGCTATTGATCAAGCCCATGAACAAAACAATGCAGTGATTGATTAAAGGCGATGGAGGAGCAATTGGGATGACTGAGGACCCAGCAGCACTTAGTAGGTGGATGGTGGCTGGAGCTGAAGTGAGTCGTCTTGTTGCTGGATATGAAGCTGCGTCAGGTACAGAAGATGGAACCACCACCAGCAGCCGACATCATGAGCAGACCCTGAGTGCACAGAAATCTTTCTTTGAGAAGGTGGAAGCACATTCCAAGATGCTGCAGGAGATGGGTAACCCTTTCGAAGAAGAGTCATCTGACCTTCTGGTGTTAGATACAAAGAACATTGTAGATCCAGATATTGCTAAAATGGTTGGTACACACCATGACAGAGGAAAAGAGCAATTCCAGTCATTCTTAGAGGGACTAAAGAATTAAAGTAAATGTCTGTAATACCATCCAATCAAGAAAAACAGAGCTTCCTTCTTCAAACATGACCACGTTGTTAGCAGTTCCAAGGAGAAGGTACTGAAAGATGACTGTCAGCTGTTCTCGCGACTCTTTATCTCCAGTCAGAACAGACAGTATGACTTGCAAGAATTAGTCAAGCATGAGAACCAGTCAGCTCCTGCCTCCCTCAGTGACAATGGCAAGCTTCATACATGTCAGAAGTCACAGCTGACTGAAATTATTCAAGCACAAGTGAATGCTACAAAGAGAGAACCACATGGAGATGCTATCATCATAGATGGCTCAGCACTGCCTCCACGCACCTCAAAGACTTTTGATGCCTATGCCAGAGAAGACATCCTACCCAAAGTGGAATTCTATGATGCCAAATACAATAGGGTGGATGTAGTGTTTGATGTGTACAAAAAGTCAAGTCTGAAGTCTGAAGCCAAGTCGAAACGAGGATAGGGGGTCAGGAGAAGAGTTACAGGAATCAGTAAGACTCCCAAAAACTGGAGAAGCTTTCTGCGAGATGACAAAAACAAGACAGACCTATTCCATTTTCTCGCGGAGAAAATGTATGAAGCACAGAAGACAAGCACGGTGGTTGTGACAAGGGGAGAAGATGCCATTAGCAACACAGAGAAGTCTCTAGAAGCTGTGGCTCCATGTTGTCATGAGGAAGCAGACACACGAATATTTATGCATGCTAGGGATGCAGCAATGGAAGGTAGCAAGTCCCTCATCATCAAAGCCAATGACACTGACGTGGTCGTCATAGCAGTATCTGTACTGCCATCACTACCGAAGCTTGATCTTGATAACATGTGGATTGCTTTTTGCCAAGGAGCCAGTTATCGATGGATTCCAGTTCATGATGTAGTTTCTGCGATAGGGCCTAAGAAAGCTAGTGGGACCCTATACTTTCATGCTTTCACTGGCTGTGACAGTGTGTCTGGCTTCGGTGGGAAAGGAAAGAAATCTGCATGGCAGACATGGAATGTCTGTGATGAAGTTTCAGGAACATTCACCAAACTCAGCCAATGTCCAACAACAGCTGCTGATGTTGACCTGCAGAAGCTGGAAAGATTTGTTGTGCTCATGTACAACAGATCTAGTGCAGCCACTGGTGTAGATGAGGCAAGACTAAATCTCTTTTCCGGCAAGCAGAGATCATATGACTCCATTCCACTAACCCAGGCAGCCCTCAAAGAACATGCAAAGTGGGCTGCCTACCAGTCTGGTATCATCTGGGGCCAGGCAACAATCTCCAATCCAGAAACCAGCAGTCCTGTCAACTGGGAATGGACGCAGAAGGGAGAGGCATGGCAGATACGTTGGACGACTCTTCCCCCGATTGTGACATGCTGTCAGGAGCTGACCAAATGTTCTTGTAAGAAAGACTGCAACCAGAGATGCAAATGCTTTCGCTCTGGACTTTCCTGCACAGCACTTTGCAGCTACATATGTGAACTGCAGTAACTGC